>NC_136261.1:327483478-327650978 GCF_964187855.1 Myxine glutinosa
TGGCGTTGAGGACCTCCATCCATTGTTGAGAAAGCAGAAGCAGCATGTCCAGAGTAGAGTGACCAGGTCTGAAACCAAATTGATGATCAGAGATCAAGCCATTGGAGAAGAGGAAAGATTTCATATCTGAAGCAATGATGGATTCCATGACTTTGCTGATAATTGGGAGAAGGCTGATTGGTCTGTAGTTGCTGGGATCTGTTTTTGCACCTTTTTTGTGCAAAGCGGTGATGTTGGCTGATTTCCAAGCAGATGGCAGATGACCTTGAGCAAAAGAGAGGGTGAAGAGAACAGAAAGAGGGAGTGAAAGAGCGGAAGCACATGATTTTAGGACCCGTGGGCTGACGTCGTCAGGACCAGTTGCAGAATCAGAGTCGAGGGTTGACAGAAACTTTTCCACCCTTGTCAGGAGGAAAGGACACAGAGTCCAGGAGCAGCTGGGTACGACTGGGTACGGTGGGTACCGAGAGGGATGGGTTTGGGACACAAGATTTAGAGGCAAACACAGAGTTGAGGCATTCAGCTTTTTCACGTGCGGAGTCAGCCGTTAAGCCGTTTGAGGTGAGGGAGGGGATGGAGGGGGAACAAACACCAGAAACAGATTTGACCAGACGCCACCAGGATTTGGAAGAGGGAGACAGATAAGAGAGTTCGGTCTTGAGAACGGTGAGATATTGTTTCCTGGCTCTCCTGAGGGTGGACACACACTTGTTTCGGGCTTTGTGAAAGGAAATGAGATTTCCTTCCGTTGGATTTGTTTTCCAGGAGACGAAAGCAAGTTGTTTCAGGGCAACAGCCTCACCAGGCTGCACACTTCTGGAACTTCTGGAACACTTCTGGAACAAAGCAGCACACTTCTCTGGAAAGAACAAAACAAAAGCAACAGCACACTTCTGGAACAATGTGCTCTGGACAGATGAGTCAAAGGTAGAGCTATTTGGCCACAGTACCAGAAGACATGTTTGGCGAAAACCAAAGACAGCATTTGACCACAAGTACCTGATACCAACTGCAAAGCATGGTGGTGGAAATATTATGGTTTGGGGCAGCTTTGCTGCATCAGGGCCTGGGCAGCTCACCATCATAGAATCCACTATGAATTCTTCATTGTACCAGAGGGTGCTTGAGGATAATGTGAGGCCATCTGTCGGAAAGTTGAAGCTCAACTGAAGGTGGACCTTGCAACATGACAATGACCCTAAACATACCAGTAAATCCACCAAGGAATGGCTGAAAAGAAAGAAATGGAGGGTTCTGGAATGGCCAAGTCAAAGCCCGGATCAAAATCCCATCGAGATGTGGGGGGATTTGAAACGAGCTGTGCATGCAAGAAACCCCTCAAACATCGCACAGCTGAAAGAATTCTGCATGGAGGAGTGGGCAAAAATTTCTCCTAGTCGATGTCAGAGACTGGTAGACAGTTATAAGAAACGCCTACTTGAGGTTGTTTCTGCCAAAGGGGGCAATACCACCTATTAGAGCCAAGGGTGTACTTACTTTTTCCACGTGTGAAATTTGCATTTATGTTTATTTAAATTATACAATGGACTACAAAATGTAAATGTTTCATGATATTTGTCATGTTGTATCACCTTTATCTATCAATATTGTTGAAATGAAGATCAAATAGCTGTATGTTGAAATATGTTGAAAAAGTCAAAACTTTACATGGGGTGTACTTACTTTTTCACGTGACTGTATATATATATATATATATATATATATATATATACACAGGAGATTCAATATACAGTCGTGGCTAAAAATGTTGGCACCCTTGCACTTTTTTCAAATAATTCACCATTTCTTCCAGAAAACGGTTGAAATTTAAAAAAATCTTTGTTATCCACATATGTATATCTTTAGTTTGCAGTGGAGCAAAACAGAAAAAACTGAAATAATTGCTAAATGTTAGCTTATTGCACACAGAAATCATAAAATGGCCCGGACAATATTATTGGCACCTTTTAGAAGTTGTGATAAATAATTAGATTTCAAGCAGGTGATTCTCCTTTACTTTGAAATTGAACTCACCTATGGTGAGTTGCAGTTGCCTGCAATATAAAAATCACTCATTCCACCAGTTTGAATAGAGAAAAGCAGTCATTCTGCTGTTTTGTGTCAGTGTGTACCACAATGAGCATGGAGAAAAGAAAGAAAACCAGATAAAATTGTCTGTGGAGGTCAGACACAAGAGTGTAGCCAAGCATGGACAATGAGTAACCCCCTAAGACACGTGATTGTTAAACAGCCGATTTGAAATGTTTTTGGTTTTTTAAACTCCACCCTTAGCTGCTACGAACAGCGCACGTAGCAGACACAGTTCGCAGACAACTCACTTGAAAGTTGGAATATCTATCGACTCCATGCTGATGAAGACCAAGTTGCCTGAAACATGCACATGGATGACGACTCCAAGCCCCTTCCTCAAAAAAAAAAAAGTGGACTTGTTGTTCCCATAGGGGGCAGCAGCGAGTCGTGCCTGTGAGATCAGCCTGTGATGACCTGCAGAATATGTTGTTCTCGAAAAGTACTTGTCTAACAACCTCATTTAATCCTGCGTTGTGGTATTAGGCCAATAGGAAGTTTGGCCCAAGTCTTTCACGCATGGACTGGCCGCATGGACTGGCCGGGCCTGATATTCGCCTACTACTCCGACTATTACTAATCCTCATGCCTAGCCAGGAGGTGCAGCAACCGCCTTGGGGGTTCACCCATTTTGCACTTTGTTCCCTTGGAAAAGGCGGAACGTGAGGTTCGGGCAGGGATTTTGGAATTTTCCCCCTACTCTAAACAAAGGACATTGTGGAATCTTCAATATCACCAAGATGATAGTTTATAGCTGGGTCAGGATTCAAACCCAGGCGAGGCAGGCCATCCTGCCCCCTCCATGCCATTCTGCCAGCATATAATCGCCTGGAGTTGATTTTTTTTTTTTTAGCAGGTTCTGCTCATGGAAGAGCCGTTGCAGGCAGACAAAAATACGAGACAACATCTGCCAACCTGATTTCAGACAGTGCCGGTGCCTTGGAGGGAGTGACATAAAGTCGTGGCCAAAAATATTGGCACCCTTGCACTTTTTTCAAATAATGCACCATTGCTTCCAGAAAACTGTTGAAATTAAATAATCTTTTGGTAGGCACATATGTATTTCTTTAGTTTGCAGTGGAACAAAACAAAAAAAGCTGAAATATATACTAAATCTTAGCTTATTACACACAAAAATCCTAAAAAGGCCTGGACAATATTATTGGTACATTTTAGAAGTTGTGAGAAATAATTAGATTTCAAGCAGGTGATTCTCCTTTACTTTGGACTTGAACTCACCTGTGGTGAATTTCAGGTGCCTGCAATATAAAAATCACTCATTAAACCAGTTTGAATGGAGAAAAGGAGTCATTCTGCTGTTTTGTATCACTGTGTGTACTGCAATGAGCATGGAGAAAAGAAAGAAAATCAGAGAAATGTCTGAGGAGGTCAGATACAAGATTGTAGCCAAGCATGACAATCTCAAGGCTACAAGTGCATCTCAGTGTCCACCGTATGCAATGTTACCAGGAAGTTCAAGGCCCATGGCACTGTGGCCAACCTCCCTGGATTTGGCCGCAAGAGATAACTTAATCGGAGATTGCAGTGCAGGATTGTTTGAATGGTGGAGAAAGCACCTCAATCAACTACCAAACAGATTCACGCTGACCTTCAGACACAAGGTACGACAGTTTCAACTCGCACCATCTGTCGCCAACTCAATGAAAGGCGGTTCTATGGTAGGAGACCCATGAGGACCCCACTGCTGCGAAAGCCCGACTGGAGTTTGCCAAAACACCCCTGAACAAGCCAAAATCATTCTGGGAGATTGTCCTGTGAACAAATGAGACCAAATTAGCTTTTTGGTAAAGCACATCATCTCTATGTTTACAGAAAACAAAATTAAGCCTTCAAAGAAAAGAAAACCTTCCCTACAGTCAAAAACAAGGAGAAGCTTCAGTGATGTTTTGGGGTTGCTGTGCTGCCTCTGTCATTGGGTGCCTTGAATGTGTGCATGGCATCATGAAATCAGGAGATTACCAAGGCATTTTGGAGGGCAATGTTGAACCCAGTGTCAGAAAGCAGGTCATGGGTCTTGCAGTAGGACAATGACCCCAAACACACTTCGAAAAGCTCCCAGGAATGGTTCAAGACAAAACGCTGGACTGTTCTGAATTGGCCAGCAATGAGTCCAGATGTAAATCCCATTGAACACATGTGGGGAGATCTGAAAACAGCAGATGGGGGAAGGCACCCTTCGAATCTAGGAGAACTGGAGCAGTTTGCACAAGAAGAGTGGGCCAAACTGCCAGTAGAGATGTGTAGGAAGCTCATTCATGGCTATAGGAAGCACTTGACTGCAGTTATTTTGTCCAAAGGCCATGCTACCAAACATTAACTCTTGGGTGTCAATAATTTTGTCAATGCCATTTCTTTTTATTTTCTGATTTCAAAGGATATATTGTCATGTGATTCCCCTCGGTGAAGACCGGAAAATCACGGATAGCCAAAGCCAGCTTTAACTCCAAAGGCGTTCAGTTCAAATCGTGGATTTTACTATATATATGCGCGGGCGGAGGAAAGAAGAAGAAGCTGACACCTGTCGTGCTCGCCGGCAGTTCCAAAGCCTGCAGGAAATAAACTCACACGAAAAATGGATTTAGAACATACAGGGAAAATAATGTAAGGATTTATTCACAATGGAATCCCGGGACAAAGGAAAACGCGACTATAATAAATAAGGTTCCTATATGGAGTGCTCCCACACCAGACGTATAATACGGATTAAGGGAAAATAAATGGAAAGGAATGGGTGTGTGACTTATTGCACTTAGCTCAACCAGCTCGGGGTCTCGTCAGGAACGGTGTCGGCTCCAAACTCGCCTGGTGCGTTGGGGGGAACTTTCCGGCTGTTTGCGTGAAAACAGGCCATTCCCTCGTGTGCTCGCGGCACGTCCACGCCCCCTCCAGGCAGGTCACGTGAGTCAGCGAACGATCCACAGCTCCCCTCGTTCCGACCACAGGTCACGTCCCACACACCGTCGCTCGCCAAAGTCCCGAACCAAGAGGAGAGAGTCTAGCAGAGGAAGGCGTGAGGGCAAGCGAAAGAAAAGGTAAGAGAGAAAATGTCGGTCCGAGAGTTCTTTTATTGACAGTCTTGTGACGTCATCTGTGCCTCACTACCAATGCCCGCAGGCCACAACTACTGTCTATCGCTCTCCACCAATGCCCGCAGGCCACCCTTTGACGTCATCGGCCTGCCCTACCAATCAGCGTGATGCCCCGTGATGCGCCTTTCTCTTCACCAATTCGCGGGAAACTTCTTGCCCTGCCCCTGGCCAATCACAAGTCCTTCCGTACTCAGTTCGTCCTATTGGTCAACTCCCGCCCAATAGCGAGTCCTTCTGGGCCTGGCTTTCGGCCTGCCTGTGCTGTGTGTGTTGCTGTACAAGTTGGTGATGTAGCTGGCTGCAGTTCCATCGGCAGTGCTCCAAACTGGCTTCCGGTGTTTTATTGAGGGGGAATTTAATTAGTATTGGTGGTGCTTTTAAGGGTGGGATTCCTCACTCGTGTTTATGTGTGGTGCCATCAGGGACAAAGGATAGATCACAGAGGTTTGACTAACAGGGGAATTAGCATAATCCCTACACTAGTTTACACGCCCCATTCCTTGTAACGGGGACGAATATATACTTAATTCGAACACACGGTCTAAACAGGTCCCTGACTTACTGTACATCAAAGTGGGTCTTTCTACCCACGATCATCGGAGCACCTACCTATGCAGATCTACCTGAATCTATATATCACAACACCAAAATTCATAACAATATTAAATTCTGAATGAAAAACAAAGATTCTGTAATATTAACAGTGAAATAAAGAATTGTGGAAACCAAATACTTTTGTCAATTTCAGCTTATTTTTGGAGAAAATGGTGAGTTATTTGAAAAAAGTGTAAGGGTGCTAATATTTTTGGCCACGACTGTAAATATACGAGATGATGCCATTCAGCTCCATTCTGGACCAGTCTTCTATCACAAAAACAAGAAACTTTGGCGTAGGAGGAGGCACTGAACTGAGCCGAACCATCCCCAGTATTCAACACCCATACATACAAGGTACCTACAAGTCTTGCCAATATCCCTGTACCCATTTCTCGCCAACACATCAAGGTACCTATCTCATTCCAATTTGAATCCATCCACCTATACCACTGCTACTAACCACTCTTTACATCTTCCATCCTACTCAAAGACACTCCTTGCTTCCTCTCACTGAGCCAGTTTCCAATCCAAATAGCTATTCTACCAGCCGCTCCGCAAGCCCTCACCTTAGCTAACAACCTCTTATGTGGTACATCATAAAATGTCTTCTGAAAGTCTAAATAGCACACTCATCCACTCAATAAGAAACTACTTCAGAGAACTCCATCCAAACAATTTGTTAAACATGAACTCCCTTCGGTAAATCCGTGTCTCCATGCACCGACATCTTGATACACACATATACACCACAAACGGAAGATGGATACTTCGAGACCTGGGAGGGCTTCGTTCCACCTTCTGAAACCTGCATTTGGAGATAACTACCAATGACACATACACGACACAGGGACTATAGGTCCCCGTGAGATCCCAGGCCTGCTTCGCAGAGGTGATCCAAACTGCATCCGTAAAGAAGTCCTCGGGCTCCGATGGGAGCAGATTACCTTGTTTTTTTTTTTACATTTATATCCTCTGGTATTCATTTGTTGTTTTGTGGCTGCCATACTTTATTAGCTCCGCCACCAAAGGTGTTCGGAGGTTATGTTTTCACCCCTGTTTGTTTGTCTGTGAACAGGATATTTCAAAAAGTTGTGGATGGATTCCGCCGAAATTTGGTGGAGAGGTTGGGTGTGTTACAAGGACGAAATGATTAGTTTTTGGTGAAGATCTGGATCTGAGAATTTCAAAAATGGATTCTTCACCATTGAGAGTTGGGTCAAAAATGATGCAAAGCATATATCAAAAATTAAGTTGTGGATGGATTCGTGTAAAACTTGGTGGAGAGGTTGGGCATGTGACCAGGAAGAGTTGATTCAATTTTGGTGAAGATTCCGATTCCGGACCAGAGAATTTTATTGTGATTCTTCACCATTGAGTAAGTGAGCTAAAAACGATATGTGTACATCATAAAATCTCAAAAGAGTTGTGAACGACTTATGACAAAACTTAATGGACGAGTTAGTGAGGAGACAAGAACAAGCGATTATATTTTGATTCAGGTCCAGATCCAGCCCATCAGTGGGACACAAAACGTCTGCGTGTCCTTGTTTGTTATCTTCATTTGCGGATTTCAGGAGGTGGAACGGAGTCCTCCCAGGACCCATAGTATCCATCTCCATCTCAATGAGGGATCACGGTTCATGGACCAAGATGTTCAACTTTTTCAGAGTTTTGTTCCAAGGGCTCTCTTCAAGATCGTCACCAAACCCCAGATTGCGTCCAATTCTAGTTCATTTGTGGTAATATTCCCAGGGAAGGTTTTCAAAACCTCAGTGAGGTTCTTCTTCATCATTCCTGTTGCTCAAATTATCACTGGTACAATTTCGATGCTCTTCAGATTCCAAGATCTCCTGACCTCATTTTTCAAGTCCTGGTATTTGATCATTTTCTTTCTTTTCTGGGATGTTTAGGCCAAAATCGCTGGGTACTGATATCTCAATCAGCAATGCTGTCTTTTCCTTTTTGTTCCAGAGTACAATATCCGGACGCAATGCTTTGTTTTCGATGTTCATGCTCGATGGAATCTTCAGGTTGTACGAGAGAGCATGACGTCCTCAATTTCAATGATTGCCCTTGGTTCGTGTTTCCATGAGCTTTCTGGGACTGGGATGTTGAAATTTTTGCATACAGTGTATACAGAAAGTCTACACCCCCTTTCAAATTTTTCACCTTTTGTTACCTTATAGCCTGGAATTAAATGGCATTAAATCAGACTTTTTCCACCTTTATTTACACATTGTAACCCACAACTACCAAGTGAAAAACAAATTCTACACATTTCAGATAAGTAATTAAAAATTCAAAAATAGAATATCTTGATTGGATAAGTGTTCATCCCCCTTATACTAACAATTGTAAATTATCTCAGGTGTAACCAATCAACTTCAAAATCACACACCAAGTTAATTGGCCTCCACCTGTGCTAGGTTTTAGTGATGCTGATTATTTCAGAATAAAATCAGCTGTTCCTTTAGGTTTCCTCTGCTGGGTAATGCATTTCACAGCAAAGAGTCATCCATGAGCACCAAGGGGCTTTCAAAAGATCTTCGGGATAAAGTTAAGGAAAGGCCCAGATCAGGGGACGGGTATAAAAATATTTCAAAGGCCTTGAATATCCTTTGGAACACAGTCAAGACAATCACTAAGAAGAGGAAGGCATATGGTATCACCAAGACCGTGCCTAGATTAGGCCGTTCCTCCAAACTGGATGACCAAGCAAGGAGGAGACTGATCAGAGAGGCCACCAAGAGGCCAATGGCAACTTTGAAAGAGCTACAGGCCTTGATGGCAAAGACTAGTCACTGTGTGCATGTGCCAATAATATTCCAAGGACTCCACAAGTCTGGCCTGTATGGTCGGGTGGCAAGAAGGAAGCCATTACTCAAAAACCCCATCTTGAGTCCCGTTTGAGGTATGCAAAAAACCACGCCGTAGATTCTGAAGCCATGTGGCGGCAAAACGTTTTACGGTCTGACAAAACTTTTTGGCCTAAATGCAAAACGTTATGTTTGGCGCAAACCCAACACGGTACATCACCCAAAGAACACCATCCCTACTTTGAATCATGGTGGTGGCAGCATCATGTTATGGGGATGTTTCTCATCAGCAGGGACGGGCAGTTGTCAGGATGGAAGGGAAAATGGATGGAGCAAAATACAAAAAAATCCTTGGGGAAAACCTGCTACCCTCTGCAAGAAAGCTGAAACTGGGTCGGAAGTTCACCTTTCAGCATGACAACGACCCGAAGCACACAGCTAAAGCTGCACTGGAGCGGCTCAGGAAGCAAAAGATAAATGTCCCTGAGTGGCCCAGACAGAGGTCTGACCTAAATCCAATCGAAAATCTGTGGCATGTTGTCCATCAACACTCCCCATGCAACTTCACTGAGCTTGAACAGTTTTATACAGAAGAATGGGCAAATATTGCCCAATCAAGATGTGCAAAGTTGTTAGAGACCTATCCCACAATACTCACAGCTGTAATTGCTGCCAATGGTGCTTCCAACAAGTATTAACTCAGGGGGTGGACACTTATCCAACCAAGATATTCTAGTTTTGTATTCTTAGTTAATTTTCTGAAATTTGTTTTTCACTTGGAAGTTTTGGGTTACGATGTAAAAGTAAAAGTTGAAAAAGGTTGATTTAATGCAGTGTAATTCCAGGCTAAAGGCAACAAAAGGTGAAAATTTTGAAAGGGGGTGTAGACTTTCTTTCGGTACTGTATATGCCAATACATCACTTTGCATACTTTGTTGTGCCATTGTGTGTAAAGTTGTTCTGATAGATTTTTGCATCCCGAGAGCAGGTGACTAATACTTTCTGTTTCTGTTTTGTAGAATTTACATTTGACCGTCTGGCTGAGTCCCGCCATCTTTTTTAATCCATTGGTGTAGTGTCCTTCATCTTTGGCATTTATTATGATTCATTCGCTATCCCAGAGAAGCAGACCTCTTCTTAGCCATTCCAATGAGCCTTCTTTGTCAAGCCCCACTCTGTCCAATTATTTTTTGTATTTTCCTGCTCTTTTGTCATTCTCCCAATTGGTGTATATTTCTTGATATTTCTTTTTATAAATTTATTTGGTCTTTTTTGCAATTGTTGGGGCTGTATTTGTTGCTGTTTCATTTTCCTGTGCGGCATCTTCTATTCACACCTGTTTTTGGAAATTATTTGCAAGGTGATTAAGGGATACTTTTTCAAGTTTATTGTGTTCATGTTTGGTTACAAATTGCATCCGATCGTCTGAGCATTTCACATACTCAGCTAATCCTACACTTGTCGCTCTGTGCACCTGTTTGAGTTCCATCAGGCCGCTCCCTCCCTCTTGTCTCGGAAGGTACATTTTTGGGGTACACTTGTTTTTAATGACCATGACTAATGTTGACATCCCTAAATTAAATTGAAAATGATATTCTGGCAGTTTGTGGGTGTGGCCTCGATGTCATCCATTCCCACCCCCTCCGAGCCCAAAATCACCACTTATGTGAGAACTGCGCTGTCCCCTGTACATCCCTCCCCTCTGAAGTGAGCTCTACCCTGATGAAGCAGCACTTACAAGGAAGGAAGAAGATTAATGATTGTGGACAATGGAAAAGAGAGGAGTCCCCTTTGGCATTCTCTGGTGAGGGCTTTGTTCGACCATTTTCTGCAGTCAGTGCCTCACACCTCCCCCACCTCCACTCAAAGCATTTTCTGCAGACAGTGCCTCGCACCCCTACCCCCCTCCACCAAAGCATTTTATGCAGTCAGTGCCTCGCACCCCGACCGCACCCCCTCCTCACTCCCCCTTCCCCCATCTTGGCCATGATTTGGAGGTGGCGTGATTCCCTTTTTGGATTAATTTGTGAAGGCCCATCGGTGTGTGCTGAACAGCAGGTGGTTGCGTCGACCCAGGTGGTGTCCTCCCTTTCGGACAGACTGGTGGTCATGGGATGCCGTTTTTCCCTGGTTCGGAAGTGTGGGGCTTGTGTGAAAATTCTGTTGCTTGGCTAAGATGTGTATTTTTGTGAGCGACTTCACTGTTTTTATTGTCTTTTTCCGAAGCTTAAATCATACCCCTGCTAGTTTTGAATAAAAGTATGAAATGTTTAATTTTGTCATGCATCTTGAGTCATTTTTTGTCTATCCATGTGCTGGTTCGGCCTCCATAATGCTCAGTTATTTGAGATAATTTGAGTCAATTTGGCTTTGTGATCAGGGACACGTCTGCCGGAGCTGGAGTGGCTTCCCTATGACCCCGCCTAAGGGGTGTAGCTTCCCTGTCACCAATGCTAGGTGAAATGGCTTTTCTGGGGCCTAGCTTTCGCAATATTGTGAACCATCTCAACCAATGGTCCTAAAGTTTAAAAATAATGAAGTGATCAAAGTAGCTTTTTGTCCACTTCAAAATAAAACATTTTAGTCCAAATTCTTACAACTAAAGTGGCCTGTAAAAGTATTCACCCCTATCAATGAAGCCACATTTAGATGAATTACGAATTATGCAGAAACAATTTTTCCAAATGAGCTTTTAAATTCATAACTGAAGAGATCAATCTAAACACAAGGAGGTTACAAGTCAAAAATACCTGCAAAAACATGTACAAATCAAAATTCACTGGTTGTAGTATTCATCGCATTGGGTCAGGACTTGGTGAAGCACCTTTTGCAGCAATGACTGCCACGAGTCTTTTTGGGAAGGTCTCCACCAGTTTTGCAGGGTGAGATTGTGAAATCTTTTTTCTTTTCTTTTTTTTTTATACATAATCGAGGCTCGTGAAAGAGCTAACATTTATCACACAAACAAATCAAACAGACAAACAAACAAAGTATATAAAAAGGGGAGCGGTAGACAAGATGGGGAGAGAAGGGGAAGCACATAAACACAACATTTGAGAGCAAGGACATCGGGAATGTGTGGGAGGGAGAGGGCTTGGGGGGAGGCGGCGTGGGAAGGGGAGGGGGTGGGAGAAGTATAAACACAAGGGCACCAAGGACTTCCAGGTAAGAAGTTGGTATTTCAAAAAAGAGGATTTGGGGTTAAATTAGTGGGGGTGGAAAAGATCAAGGTTTTGGATGGGGGAAGATAAGAGATGGTGGTGAACAGCTGTTTTAAAGACCTGGAGGGAGGAGTGGGATTGAAGAGAGTGGGGGAGTTTGTTCCAGAGGCGGGAGAAAAGAGGAATGAAGGAGTGAAGGTGAGCAGAGAGTCTTGATTTTGGCAGTTTAACCATAAGAGGGTTGCAGGCAGATCTTGTGTGACCTGCAGGAATATTTGGGGGACAGAGCCCAGAGAGAGCTGGAGGAGCAAGGCCGGAGAGGAGTCGGTAGAAGACGGAAAGACCACCAACCTACCTGCGGTGAGTAAGTGAAAAGCCCTCGGAGGTAGCTTCATCATAGGTGATCCCAATGAAAAGTCTTCCACTTCTTAATAATAGATTTCATCATACTCAAAGGGATAATTACTGCCTTTGAAATCTTCTAAAACCCTCTCCTGAACGGTGCTTCGACACCACTTTATGTCTGAGTTCTTTGGAAAGCTCCTTGGTCTTCCTCTTTGCCTTGTTGGTTGAGCATGTAAGTTTCACCTTGAACCTATTTTGTAACCTTTCAAACAAATAATTTGCTCCTGAAGTGATTTAGGGTTAATAAGGCAAAGGGTTTGAATATTTATGAAACTGAGAATCATCTGATTTTTCTGTTAATCCAATTTATTCACATTTTATCTGCCATTTTTTAGCGTTATTACTTTGGTGTAATTTGTGAAGATTCAATATATTAAGTTTGATTTGAAAGCACCGTGAAATAAGCTCAGGTGGCAACAAATGTAAAAACTATGGATGGGTGAATACTTTTGCAGGCCATCGACTTCGCTCTCATTCCATTTTGAAAAGAGAGAAAATTGATGTCAGACATTGACCTTTCAGATGTGGAAATTAAAAATGTTGATTTATCTCACATCTGTTCAGCCATAGCAAATTTTCGAGCAAATGAAACGTGGACTTATTAAGGCAAGCCAAGTGATCTGATTTGGCCAGTTATTCTCTGACCTATTTTGTTGAAAACATGCTTTGTATCACACATGTATTGTGCTTGCATAATGTTGTGAAAAAGAAATGAGACAAGTAAAACGATTGCCTGCAAACCATTTGTAGAAAACCATGACATTGCATGTAGAAGTTTATGGTACATCAACAATTTATTAAAAACTTTTTTGTTATACAAAAGCACATTCTTAAAAAAAACAATAAATTATTCGAGTACACTTCAAGTGCTAATTTTGTCATTAAGAGGTGGCGGGGCCCGCAGAGGTGGTGGGGGACAGAGGTGGCGGGGCCCCCAGAGGTGGTGGGGGACAGAGGTGGCGGGGTCCGCAGAGGTTGCTGTGCCCAAAGAGGCGGTGGGGCCCGCAGAGGTGGTGGTGACAAAAGAGGTGGTGGGGGACCGAGGTGGCGGGGCCTGCAGAGCCTACTCCAGCTGGCTCCAACACAGAGGATTACTGCAGTAACTGCGGTGCGGTGCGGTCTTCAACCATTGCGAGATCGGGCCAAAAACGATATATAGCACGATATGTCAAAAAGTTGTGGATGAATTGGATAGGTGACAAGAACAAGACTATTAGATTTTGGTTCAGGTCTGCATCCAGATCCGACCTATCAGTTGGATACAGAACGTAACGTATTCAGCTTGGCAAAGGTAAGCGCTTTGCCAAGTGCCATTCCAGTTATCAAGGTTATCATTATTATTGATGTTGGTATGAGGACAACTAAATTGCTTAGACTCTTAGGGCGTCTGCTTTGACGTCTGGAGGTGAGTGGTTCCGGCTGAGTCACGTAAAGGATTTTTGTTTAATGGTATATGCTACTTCCTCATTCGAGGCTCAGCAATGTGAGATCAGAGTACAGAAAACTCCCCATTGGGGAAGGAGATTTCTCCATAAAAGTTATCTTCTGTTTTTGTACATTACAAACCTATATCCTGAATAAAACTTTTTGCATGCTCCTTGAAAGAAAGAGAAAAGAGACTCATTTATTCTCCGTTAAAAGAAAAAGACATCGGTGTGTTACTAAATCATGGCTTCCGGTCGTCGTCGATCTTTTTTTCAAAATGATCATCACCATATCACTGACACCAGCATCTGAAGGAGCGAAGAACTTCACTCTGCATTGCGTGGTTTGTGGCCTTCAGGTGCCCCTCAAAGTGAACATCAAGGCTCTGGCTTGGGCCGTCATGGTCGCCGTGCATGCCTACCAGTTGCCGAACAATGGAGTCGAACTTACGGCCGATGCCATCAACTGCCTCGACTTTGGAGAGGTGAGGAATGGTGATCATAGCGGAGTTCGTGGGAATCATCATAAAATGAACCCAGACAGGTGATGATGTGTTTGTAGGACATTTTCAAAATCTAACAAAGCAAAGAGCAAAGTTAAGAGAGACTTTTAGCGGTAAGTTTTTGGCCGCAATTTATTTTAAAAAGGTGCTCAAAATGGAACACCGATTGGGAGCTGGTTCGGTGCAGCCAGGAGGCTCGTCTATGTCCGCGATGATACATGATGTGCGTTTATGGATGTCAACCAAGTGCCCAGCCCATCTCAGCCGGCATTTCACCAATCACCCCGTCAAGCTCATCTGCACATCAATCTCCTCCCTCAGTTCATCCATTCTCCTTCCATACATCCTCTTCACTCCCACTGATCCAGGCTAAACAAGTACTTGTTACATGGTGGTTCCAACACGACATTCGGAGCACCTACCTATACAAATTTACCTGATCTAAGGTAATCACTGCCTTACCCCGACAAACGTAACAATATATTCACAATAACACAGACAGTGCATTTGTGCTTTTAGGATCTCCCTTTATTGAAAAACTCTTCACAAATTCAAGTTTCATGAAAAACATAGGCAGGAGCCTTCTTCTGATAAACAATTTTACAACAAGGGTGTTCTCCCAATATCACACATGGCAATGAAACATGGACTACAGCAAAGATTGAGTAAAAAGTGATGTTCAAACTGTCATGGAAAGATGCCACCTGAGCATAACCAAAAAGGGACAAGAAAAACAACTAAATCAGACAGAAAACAAAATTCCTAAACACTGGACACAATCAAAATACTCAAATGCTTTCTCCTTCCTGGTTTACTGAATACCTTGCCTACTGCTGAGGAACGCTTGCAAGGGGGGCACACACAACCCAGTATGGGTAATGCTATGTGAATTTAACAAACTCTTCCCACAGTCAGACAGAAAAACTCTTCCCACAGCCAGAGCACTTTTTATGCAATCACTCCAGCATGGGTTGCACTATGGAAGTTCAAGCTCCGTTGAGAAAGAAAACCCTTGTCACAAGTAGAACATTTGTAAGGACGCCCTCGTTGGTTGTTATGCGGGTTTTAGGCGGTGGGAGGCAGTTCTCCCAAAACTCAAAATTTCCACCTCCTTTTTCGGTAAAGGATTATTATTCATGAACCAGTTTGTGAAACTTCATTCTTGTGCTTTTGTTCCAAGGGCTCATTTTAGAATCCTCACTGAACCCGTGAAAGCCTCCACCTGTAGTTTGTTTGTCATGATATTCCCTGGAATGCTTTTTAAGTACTCAGTTAGGCTTTTCTTGCTCATCCGGATTTCCTATTGCTCCGACGATCACTGGTACAATTTCAGGTTTCTCAATTTCGAAATGCCGAACCTCATTTTTGAGATCCTGATATTTCAGATTTTAACTCTCCTGAATGGAGCATCATATGTGATTTCAAATGGCCTTTTTGAGAGAAACCTTTATCACATATGGAGCATTTGTGGGGTCGCTCTCCTGTATGGATCATCATATGTGATTTCAAAGTGCTGCTATGACAGAAACCTTTATCACATATGGAGCATTTGTGGGGTCGCTCTCCTGTATGGATCATCATATGTGATTTCAAATTGCTGCTATGAGAGAAACCTTTATCACATATGGAGCATTTGTGCGGTCGCTCTCCTGTATGGATCATCATATGTGATTTCAAAGTGCTGCTATGACAGAAACCTTTATCACATATGGAGCATTTGTGCGGTCGCTCTCCTGTATGGATCATCATATGTGATTTCAAAGTGCTGCTATGACAGAAACCTTTATCACATATCGAGCATTTGTGCAGTCGCTCTCCTGTATGGATTATCATATGTGATTTCAAATTGCAGCTATGAGAGAAACCTTTATCACATATCGAGCATTTGTGGGGTCGCTCTCCTGTATGGATCATCATATGTTCGTTAAAATGGCTTTTATTAGAGAAACCTTTATCACAGATGGAGCACTTGTGAGGTCGCTCTCCTGTATGGATCATCATATGTGATTTCAAAGTGCTGCGATCACAGAAACCTTTATCACATATGGAGCATTTGTGCGGTCGCTCTCCTGTATGGATCATCATATGTGATTTCAAAGTGCTGCTCTGAGAGAAACCTTTATCACATATGGAGCATTTGTGAGGTCGCTCTCCTGTATGGATGTTCATATGTTCGTTAAAATGGCTTTTATTAGAGAAACCTTTATTACATATGGAGCATTTGTGGGGTCGCTCTCCTGCATGGATCATCATATGTGATTTCAAACCCCAGCTATGACAGAAACCTTTATCACATATTGAGCATTTGTGGGGTCGTTCTTCTGTATGGATCATCATATGTGATTTCAAATTGCAGCTATGAGAGAAACCTTTATCACAGATGGAGCACTTGTGCGGTTGCTCTCCTGTATGGATCATCATATGTGATTTCAAAGTGCGGCTATGACAGAAACCTTTATCACATATGGAGCATTTGTGCGGTCGCTCTCCTGTATGGATCATCATATGTGATTTCAAAGTGCTGCTCTGAGAGAAACCTTTATCACATATGGAGCATTTGTGAGGTCGCTCTCCCTTATGGATGTTCATATGTTCGTTAAAATGGCTTTTATTAGAGAAACCTTTATCACATATGGAGCATTTGTGGGGTCGCTCTCCTGCATGGATCATCATATGTGATTTCAAACCCCAGCTATGACAGAAACCTTTATCACATATCGAGCATTTGTGGGGTCGTTCTTCTGTATGGATCATCATATGTGATTTCAAATTGTAGCTATGAGAGAAACCTTTATCACATATGGAGCACTTGTGCGGTTGCTCTCCTGTATGGATGTTCATATGTAATTTCAAAGTGCCGCTATGAGAGAAACCTTTATCACAGATGGAGCACTTGTGCGGTCGCTCTCCTGTATGGATCATCATATGTGATTTCAACTTGCCGCTACAAGAGAAACCTTTATCACATATCGAGCATTTGTGGGTGCGTTTTCCAGTGTGTATTCTCATGTGTATTTTGATGTTACTCGTTGAAGGAAAATCCATTCTGCACACATTACACTTATAACGTATTCGTCTTTCTAGAACCTTTTTGTGTTTGTTTAATTTAACGTTAATCTTGGTGTTGCGAGGCCCAGACATGAACTTGCATTTGATAGGAAGTGAGTCTTGATCTCGTTTCTTCAAAAAAGGCTTCTTCCTCACTATCAAGCTGCGACTGGACCATTTTTGTCCCATCGTACTTCTTGTTTGTTCTACAGAAACAAAGAACACAGCATTTTTTTTTTTTTGTCAAAATCAAAATGTAAAATATTTAACACATTTTAGAAAATTATATATTTTCTCAACACAAAAGATTGTGCATTAATTTTTTACATTTCCACTCAGCAGTTGCAAAACAGGAAGCACTTCCGTTTGAAACTTTAAAGATTGTTAAAAGTTATAGGAAAAGATTGTTGAAAAGAAAATATTTAGGTTGATTGCCCAATGTGCAAATTCTTAAAATTTCACGTCAATTGGATGAAAATTGTTGATTTTATGTGACACTGACCTTTGACCTTTTCACCAAATTATTACTTTGTCTTCTCCATATTCTCAAAACAAAGTTATGTTGAAACCTTGATGGCAAAGTGCAAATGGTACAAATAAAACATAGGGGACAGACAGACAGACAAACCTCAATAATGAGCAAGGACATGGATACACCATGATGTACACACACAAGATGGCATCAAAGCAGCTGGCACAAAATCTCATCACACAATCTCACTTGGACTCATGGCTTAGACCCGCCGATGGCGGTCCCGAAACCAGGACCCTGGTGACGAAGGGAAGGAAAGGAAGCAGCTGCAGTGGAGAGAGGGCTGGTGATGTGAGTGGGATGGGGACAGTTATTTAAGGAGTGGAGATGAAGCTCCATACGAGATGCGTGTAGATTGCAGACCCACGAATCCCCTTCCCCCTCCTCCCTCCCCGAGTCAACACTCCAAGGCAGCTCGTGGCTCTGGAGAACCATGTAGATCCCTGGGCGTCGATGGGAGATTCTAGGACGACGTGGCTTGTAATTTGAGAGGCAGAGAGAGGATAATCAAGGAGCAGAGACAAAGCCAGATATAAGGTGTGCGTGTATTGCAGGTCCACGTAGTCCCCCCCCAACCCCCACTCCCTCCACCGATTCGACGCCCTGAGACTTCCTGGCTCTGCAGGATATGAGGACGACGTGGCTGAGAAAGGATAGGAAAAACACTTTGCTAACAGATACAATGGGCTTGGAGGTCTCCAAACCCGAACAAGGCGTTGCGGGTGATTGCGTGCTGCGTGCTGCCTTGGAGGAATGGCTTGCAGAGGAACGATCGACAAACGTAATGTCAATTCACCAGCTCGGGGATCCCTAAGGTGAGAAACTACTTCCGATGGGCTGAAGGAGGGTGGGGGAAGGGCAAGAGCCTTTGACAAAATAAATGTGTGTTGGAAATAAAGGAAAAAACAAATTATGGGACACAGACACAGACACCGTGTGAGTGTTAGTCTGTAGTCTAGGCAAGAAATTCAAAAATGTGCTTATTTAAGCTGCATGAGGCATTTTTGAGGAAAAGCAAACAAATCGGTTTTTCTGAAAGGGAATTTCGTGCTGAATATGAATATCTTGTTTGTGTTTCCCAAAATTGCCTAATTAGGTCATTAATTAAGGTCAAAGGTCAATAAGTGCAAAATTCAAGTTTTCACAGAAATTATTTTATTTTTAATATCCAATACAGTGGCGAAAAAGTTTATTGAGTATCTATCATATTAAGCCATATATCGTATGTCAAAGATTTGAATTTAATGGAAAATGTGAGAAGTTCGCTGTTCATGGTAAGAATTGTGGTACATGTGATAGGGACATGTGATATGTTCACATGTGATATGTTCGTGAGATGTGATATCACAACAAATGATATCATGTGATATCACATGAGATGTGATATCACAAGAACGTGAGATGATATATCATCTCGTGAGATGTGATATCACAAGAACATGTGATATGTTCGCTGTTCAGTAAAGCTGTTCAGTAAATGTGAGTGAGTGAGGGAACAGTAACTGTGAGTTCTGAACTGTGAGTTGTGGGAACTGTGGGAACTGAACTGTGAGTTCAGTAAATGTTCAGTAATGTGATGATATATCATCTCGTGAGATGTGATATCACAAGAACATGTGATATGTTCACTGTTCAATAAAGCTGTTCAGTAAATGTCAGGCACCAGAATCAATGCCACCATCCAGTGATGCTGCACATCACCATATACAGCGTGCAAATTACCAGAGCTTCATATGGAGAGAAGCGTGCAATCCCAACCCAGTAATTCCTTCCCCAATGGACTCTGCTGGATGGAAGCTGGCTGATGGTCTTCTCTCACCGGTGCTCACATCTTTACCCCATATCCCAAAAGCATGCAAGGACATTGTACAGTGTGGCTGTACCAAGGGTTGCACCAGTGATAGGTGTTCGTGCAAGAAATGGGATTTGAAGTGTACGGACGCATGCAAATGCAGTGACTCGGAGACTGTACCATGCAAAAACAAGACGAAATAACGCCAATGCTAGGATATTGCCACAATACGGTTATTTGACACTTCATCAGTGTTGGTTTAAGGGGGTGAAATATAAATATAAAATATAGAAATATAAAAAGGTGACATATTCCTTTCTAATATATTGTTAGATATATTGTTGTCATATATAGAGAGGAAACCAAAATCAGTTTTGGTGGCTTACGTTGGAAAAGAGACAAATCCATGCGACCAAAATTGAACCGTTATTGAGATATTGGCAATTGAACCGTTATTGAGATATTGGCGATAGTGTTACATATTTATGTGAATTACTATTCAGATCTTTGCTTATCAATGTGTAGTCGATTAAGGGTTGTTGTGGTTGGAGGGTCAGGAGCCCTTCTGAAAAAGAGACCGGAAACGGAAGAAGAAAAGCCGAGGAAGAGAAGCGACGAGGATTCTTCTTCCTCGCCCCGCTCCGACGAGAGGTGGCATCGATCTTGAGCCGCGTGAAACAGCGGCGTTCCCAAGCCCGTCTGGCGAGAGGAGTTACCGGGACGTGTACATACCCGGTGGACACGTCAAGTTGCCGTGGGGCCGTGCACCGACCCAGCGTCTGGCACCGTTCGCGGCACCGTCTACAAAGACGCGTACGGGTCGCGCGTTGAGGCCTACCACGCATTGCAAGCGGCGTGTGGCTTTTGGCTTGCTTGACAGTACCCGCTTCGCGTGGCCACGAGGGGGCTGCAGCCGGGGTTCCCGGTACGATACCTGCCCGGTGGAAAAACGTCCACCCGGGGTTCGTTCAACCGCCCGAGTGCGGCGAAGCCGACCATCATCTTGGTCAGGAGGGGCCCAGAGACATTGTGAGGGACAGGGACCAAAGGGGGTCGTGAGTACCAAAGGGGACACACATATATAAGATGGCCATCTTACTCGTCTAGGGGATTGATTGGGGATTGTGAATTGTTGATGGTGGATTGCTCGGGGAAAATCTCCGTGGTTGTATCATTGAAATTGTATGGTATCATTACCATTGAAATACAGACTTGGCATTTAATATGGAATTTTTTTTTTTCTTGACTTGGGTTTACTTTCTTAACTCAGTATATCAATCTGGTGAGTTTATTTTACACTTTGGTGATTTATTTGTTAAAAGAACCATGTCACTGATTGTCTGTCACAGCAAGAAGTCAACAACAGGATTATATCACAGGTGGCATGGCAAAATGTATGGACAGGTGCATTTGATGATTGGCTTCACAGTCGGGTATACAAGGGTTGTTGCGTTCTGTATTAGTGGAAAACAACTGCTGCACGTCTCCAAAAGTTATTGCCACTTCCTCTGGAGATGGTCCGTCAACACGACAATGCTGTTTGTCATGGAGTGGTGGCTTTACGAAATTACGGCATGAAACAGCGTGCTATTGCTTGGCAGTATGGCATCACTCAAGGTCAGGTGTCAAAGATCCTGAAACGAAATGCTCAGAGGGGTGTCCCTACACCAATACCGAGGCCAGGACGTCCCTGCAGAACCACAAGGAGGGATGATCGCCAGCTGCACCGGTTAGTCTGCAATGGCCGTACCAAGTCAGCAAATCGGCTTAGGGCTGAGTGGCAGCAACTGACAAATGTGCCCGTATCCAGAAGGCTCGTCAACCAACGACTGGTTCAAGCAGGGTATCATGCCAGGCGTCCCCTGAGAAAGCCACGCCTGACCAGACAACACCGCCAGCGCCGATTGCAGTGGGCCAGAGAGCACCATCAATGGCAGCCAGGACACTGGAATCACGTGATCTTCAGTGACGAGTCTAGATTTCTGGTCTATCGTCAAGATGGCCACGTCCGAGTGCGCAGACAAGTGCATGAAGCCTACAACAAAGATTGTTTCGTGCCAAGAGTCCAAGCTGGAGGTGGTGGGGTGACCATTTGGGCTGCTTTTCATGCAGGGGGCAAAACTGACCTGGTTGTTCTGAATGGAAACCTGAACCAGTTCAAGTACAGGGCCATTCTGGAAGAAACATTGCTTCCATTTGCTCGTGCAGCCTTTCGAGGAAACTTTGTCTTCCAAGATGACAATGCACGGCCTCATCGTGCTCGCATAATCCAACACTTTCTTGCTTACCGTGGTGTAGAGCATATGGAGTGGCCTGCCATGTCCCCGGATATGAATCCGATAGAGAACGTGTGGGCAGAATTAACGCGTCAAATCGACCACTTGGACCAGCAGCCCACCTCTGTGCGTGAATTGCAGCAGGCTATTGTCACTGCATGGCAAGCGATTCCTGTCCAAACCTTGGCAAATCTCGTGAACAGCATGCCTCAATGTGTACGTGCTCTCCTGAATGCTTGTGGGGGTTACACGAAGTACTGAACTGTAATTTTACTGTCCGTAATCCCAGTCGTAATTGAACTTTTGTTTTTGTTAAAAAAAAAATTAGCTAATGTGCAAAATAAAGAGATACTTCTGGAAAACGTACAGAAGTTTAACACAGTACTGTCCATGAATTGAGTTTGATATCAGTTTACATCACTTTCAAGGATCAATTTATTTGTTTCGAAATGTCAAATGTGGTTTTTGTTTCTTTTAAAGGTCACATTAACAAAATCTAGAATAATTTCAACATAATTCCAATGAACTTTTGGTTCTAAGTCATCTTCAAAAGAAAGTTCACCCCCACAAAAAAAATATTCCATATTAAATGCCAAGTCTGTATATCCTTGAACATCAGTTTTCTCTTGGGTGGAATTCATATGGATTGCGTGGCGAAAGCGCATATATAATACAACTTTCTGGCGAAGTTCCTCTCACGGTCCGGGGGTCACCGAGACCAGGTATTCACCGAGGGGACCACGTAACAATAGAATCAAGAATTCCTATCATATTTTTCATTTGATTTGAATATTCGGCACATAATATGACGTTTAATTTGAATGATATGTAGAAAATTCTTGTAAATTCATTTAGGGGACGTCAAATAGGACCTTACGAAAATTTCATAAAAATTCGCATTTTGTACTAATTAACCCTTGACCCTAATTGGTGGCTAATTATGCAAATTTCGCAAAACAAACAACAAAGTCTCATTCCCCTGAACCTAGACAATGATGCCATTGAAGAAGCTGCGCTCCAACGCGAGTCGAAAGAATTGACGCGACCAAAGACGGAATTCGTCCGAGTTGCTTTATTGAAACAAAACAGCTCAGGTATTCTGACAAGCCCGTTTATCGGGCAGCAATATATATACACATTTATGCCGGGGCGTTTGCCCGGGAAAACCGAGACCGGGCATGCCCGGGTGTCAAGGGCGAGTCCTGGAAAGGCGAGTCTGGACATGCCCGGGCGTCATGGACGCGGCCTGGCAAGTCGAGGCTGGGCGTGCCCGGGCGCTCTGGGCGAGCCCTGGAAAGGCGAGAGCGGGCATGCCCGGGAAAGACGAGACCGGGCGTGCCCGGGAGGTTCGGGCGTGCCCAGGAACAGCGAGTCCGGGCATGCCCAGGAGAGGCGCGTCTGGGCCCGTCCGGACGAGCCCGGCATGGCAATCGCGCCCTGGCCGCGTCCTGGCAGGTGCAAGGCAATTGTGTACATTCAGCGGGAACCGCTACACACGCCCCTCCAGAATCGACCTGCACCGGCAGGGTCAATTTAAGGGGGTCCGGATGACCCGGCCGAAGCGACCCCTGGAGGGTCGTGGGGGGGGGGGGGTCCGATCTGGTGGTGGGTGGTCAAGCGGGGGGAACTGTGGACGGGGGGCGGCCTCGCCGCGGAGGAAGGGCCAACCGTGGTGGTCGGTCGACGTCCACGTGCGCCGGTTTGAGGCGGTCCACAGAGATCCGGTCCGACCGGCCGACGACGTTGACGACGAAGGACTTGTCGCCCCGTCGCAGGACCCGGAAGGGCCCGTCGTACGGCGGCCGGAGTGGCCCCCGGTGCGCGTCATGACGCACAAAGACGTACTCCGCTGTGCGAAGCGCCGGGGGGACGTAGGACTGGGGGCCACCATGGCGGGACGTTGGCACGGGGGCAAATCGTCGGGCCTGGTGTGCGGTCCGAGCGCTGGTGTGCGGCGGACCAGGGACTGGTAGCGTCGGGCACGAACTCGCCCGGGACGCGGCGCGGCTGGCCGTAGACGAGCTCGGCGGCGGACACCCGGAGGTCCTCCTTGGGGGCCGTGCGGAGGCCCAAAAGGACCCACGGCAGCCGGTCGGTCCAACCGTCGTCCTGAAGGCCGGCCATGAGTGCGGCCTTCATGGAGCGGTGAAACCGCTCGCACAACCCGTTGGCTTGGGGGTGGCAGGCCGTGGTGCGGTGCAGCGTGACCCCCAACGAGCGGGTGACCGCGCCCCAAAGTTCGGATGTGAACTGTGGGCCGCTGTCGGACGAGATGTCCGCTGGTGCGCCGAAGCGCGCGACCCAGGTGGCGATGAACGCCTGCGCCACGTCGGCGGTGGTGGTGGAGGTGAGGGGCACGGCCTCCAGCCACCTGGTGGTCCTGTCCACCATGGTGAGCAGGTGGGTGAACCCCCGCGATGGGGGCAGGGGACCCACCAGGTCCGCGTGGACGTGGTCGAAACGCCGTGCAGGCACGGTGAAAGGTGCTAGCGGGGCCTGGGTGTGGCGGTGGACCTTGGCCCGCTGGCAGGCCGTGCAGGCGTTGGCCCAGTCGCGGACGTTCCGTCGAAGGCCGTGCCAGACGAAACGCGCCGACACCAGCTTCTGAGAAGCTTTCCGGCCCAGGTGAGAAAGGCCGTGGATGGAGGCGAAGATGCGGCGCTGCCAGGAAACGGGCATGATGGGGCGAGGCTGGCCCTGGGAGACGTCGCAGAGCAGGACGGTGCCCGCGAAGGGGATGTCGGCCAGGCGGAGGCCTGTGTCCGCCGCCCGGAGGGCCTGCACCGAGGTGTCGGTGGTCTGGTCGGCCGCCATGAGCGCGAAGTCCACGCCGAGGTGGACCGCGTTCGCGCTGGCCCGAGAAAGACAGTCGGCCACGGCGTTGTCTTTGCCGGCGACGTGCCGGATGTCCGTGGTGAATTCCGACACGGCGGAGAGGTGGCGCTGCTGGCGGGCTGACCACGGCTCCGTGACTTTGGCCATTGCGTAGACCAACGGCTTGTGGTCGACGAAAGCCGTGAACGGGCGGCCCTCCAGGAGGTGTCGGAAATGGCGAACGGCCAGGAATAGACCGAGCAGCTCGCGGTCGAACGTGCTGTATTTTAACTCGTTCGGCCGGAGTTGCCGGCTGAAAAAAGCGAGTGGCTGCCAAACCCCGTCCACCCATTGTTCATGGACGGCGCCCACCGCGTAGTTGGAGGCGTCTGTAGTGAGGGCGATGGGCGCATTGAGCACCGGGTGAGCCAGCAGCGTTGCGTCGGCGAGGGCCCGTTTTGCGCTCGCGAAGGCCGCGTCCATGGCCGCAGACCAAACAATGTCATGCTTGGCCGGCTTGCCCCGGACGGCCTCGTAAACGGGCCGCATGAGCTGAGCAGCGCGGGGCATGAATCGGTGATAAAAATTCACCATGCCGAGGAACTCTTGTAGGGCCTTGATGGAACGGGGACGCGGGAACATGGTGATGGCCTCGACCTTGGTTGGCAGCGGCACGGCCCCGGTCTTGGTGATGCGGTGGCCCAAAAAGTCAACGGTCGTCGTGCCGAAGTGGCATTTGGCCGGGTTGACAATTAAGCCGTGCTCGCTGAGGCGACCGAACAGTGTTCGGAGGTGGAGGAGGTGCTCGGCGCGGGACGTGCTGGCGACGAGGATGTCGTCCAGATAGACGAAAAGAAATGGCAGGTCGCGCAGCACGCCGTCCATTAAGCGCTGGAACGCCTGGGCCGCGTTCTTGAGGCCAAACGGCATCCTCAAAAATTCGAACAGGCCGAACGGCGTGATGACGGCCGTCTTCGGGACGTCGGCTGTCCGGACAGGTACCTGGTGGTATCCCCGTATCAGGTCAATTTTGGAAAATATGACCCGTCCCGCCAAACGGGCAGAAAAGTCCTGGATGTGCGGGATCGGGTACCTGTCGGGGGTGGTAGCGTCGTTGAGGCGGCGATAGTCGCCACACGGGCGCCATCCGCCCCCCGGCTTTGGCACGATGTGCAGTGGTGAGGCCCACGCGCTATTGGAGCGCCGCACGATGCCGAGGTGCTCCAACGCGTCGAACTCGGCCTTTACCACGGCGAGCTTGGCCGGGTCGAGGCGGCGGGCCCTGGCGTAGACCGGCGGGCCCGTAGTGGGTATGTGGTGCTCGAGCCCATGCCGCACCGCGACGGCCGAAAACGTCGGCCGCGTGAGGGCCGGGAATTCCGTGAGCAGGCGAGCGAACTCGTTCGCCGTCGGGAGGGCGCACGCCAGTTCGGTCGGCGCGGAGCTGCTCATCGTGCACGCCAGGGAGCTGAAGGTCTCGGCGTTGACAAGGTGACGTCGTTTGACGTCGACCAGCAGCCCGTGCGCGCAGAGAAAGTCGGCGCCCAGCAAAGCCATGGGGACGCAGGCGGTCACAAAGGTCCACTGAAAGCGCTGGCTGCCGAAGCAGAGGGTGACGTCGCGTGGGCCGAAAGTGCGTATGGCCGAGCCATTAGCAGCGACCAAAGAGGGGCCGCAAATGGCGTCCCGCCTGTCCTGCTCGGAGGCGGGTATGACGCTCAGTTGGGCGCCGGTGTCACAAAGGAAACGCCGCCCGGACGCTTTGTCCCGAATAAAAAGCAAGTTGCCCGAGTGGCCGGCGCTCATGGCTGGGAATGAACGCCGGCCCGGCCGTTTCCCGACTTGCCGAAAGTGCACGGGGGTCGGCACGTCCGAGCCTTGTGTCCGAACCTGGCGTGGTAATAACACCACGCCTGGTCAGGTGGAGGCCCCGGCCGTCGTGTCAGAAGCGGTCGGTGCGGCGTGGCGGCCGCCAGTCGCACCGGCAGTTCGGCCTCCAACCGCGCAGGGCGCTCGGGCGTCGCCTCGGACGGCGGCAGGCTCCAGGTAGCCGCGCCGGTGTTGGCCCGCCGAGGAGATCTTATCGGCTTCCCTGGCGAGGGCGCGGGGATCGGTGATCGACGTGCCAGCCAGGGCGAGGCGTACCGGGTGAGGCAGCTGGCGAAGGAACAGCTCACGGAACAGAAAATCCGGAGAGTGCTCACCGAGCAATGAGAGCATATAGTCCATGCGCTCGGACGGGCGCGTGTCGCCGAGCTCGGGCAGGTCGAGCAGGCGCCGTGCGCGTGCCGCCGGTGAGAGGGCGAAAGCGTCGAGGAGGAGCGTCTTCAGCGCGTCATACTTGTCAGCAGCCGGCGGGTGCTCGAGGAGGCTCAGGGCGCGGTCCGCGGTGGCGGAACCGAGCGCTGCCACGACGTGGTGGAAGCGGGTGTCGTCCGCGGTGATGCCTCGCAGGGCGAACTGGGAGTCCGCCTGGGCGAACCAAACAGCCGCGTGAGCCTCCCAGAAGGTAGGCAGTTTACGAGTCACTGCCGTGTCCATGTCGGTAGGTCACCAGTGAAGGAGCTGCGCTCCAATGCGAGTCGAAAGAATTGACGCGACCAAAGACGGAATTCGTCCGAGTTG
This sequence comes from Myxine glutinosa, assembly GCF_964187855.1. NCBI lineage: Eukaryota > Metazoa > Chordata > Myxini > Myxiniformes > Myxinidae > Myxine > Myxine glutinosa. The sequence goes on from NC_136261.1 coordinate 327,510,670, forward strand.
CTTCATTGAAACAAAACAGCTCAGGTATTCTGACAAGCCCGTTTATCGGGCAGCAATATATATACACATTTATGCCGGGGCGTTTGCCCGGGAAAACCGAGACCGGGCGTGCCCGAGCGCTCTGGGCGAGCCCTGGAAAGGCGAGAGCGGGCATGCCCGGACGCTCTGGGCGAGCCCTGGAAAGGCGAGTCTGGACATGCCCGGGCGTCCTGGACGCGGCCTGGAAAGTCGAGGCTGGGCGGGCACTCTGGGCGAGCCCTGGAAAGGCGAGAGCGGGCATGCCCGGGAAGGACGAGACCGGGCGTGCCCGGGAGGTTCGGGCGTGCCCGGGAACAGTGAGTCCGGGCATGCCCAGGAGAGGCGCGTCTGGGCCCGTCCGGACGAGCCCGGCATGGCGATCGCGCCCTGGCCGCGTCCTGGCAGGTGCAAGGCGATTGTGTACATTCAGCAGGAACCGCTACACTATGCCATATATTCTTTTCACTGGTGCATTTTGACATGAAACATCAAAGGGAAATCGACTGACATGGCACTCCGTAGAAAGGTCAACCGTTACGGAGATATTCTCCATAGAAGTGAAAATTTCTTTCACATTTTCCATTAAATTCAAATCTTTGACATGCAATGTATGGCTTAATATGATAGATATTGGAAAATCTTTTTTTACCACTGTATTGAATATTAAAAATAAAACAATTTCTGTGAAAACCTGAATTTTGCACTTATTTGACCTTAATTAATGACCTAATTAGGCAATTTTGGGAAACACAAACAAGATATTCATATTCAGCACAAAATTCCCTTTAAGAAAAACCTATTTGTTTGCTTTTCCTCAAAAATGCCTCATGCAATCACATTTGCTGGAAATTGAACCAGTGTACTGTGTGGCGGCACCGAGTTCACTCCAAAGAATGAAGCATGCACATCTTCCAGTGGGAAGAAAGACCAACTCACAATTGGATAGAGATTGGCACCAAGACAAGAGGCTGTGGAGGTGCTCCCCATCTCAAAAACTAAACTAATGAAAAGGAACCTTGGAGCATAAAAAAGAATTATATAAAGATCTTTAAAACGTTCCCTGGGAATATTACAACAAACAAACTGCAGTTGGAAGCTGTTAGGGACTCAGTGACGATCCTCAAAATAACTCTCGAAATAAAACAAGATCCTTCAAGATCAAGAGAACAAGAAAACTTCACAACTTTGTCCGTGAAAATGGAAAACTGGATTATCATGACATATGGTTTTATATGCATGGAGGGCATGATTATCTAGGGCACGATTATCACCAAATTCGTCAGAATCCATCCATAATGTTTTGAGATATCCTGCTCACAAACAAACAGAGGTGAAGACATAACCTCCACCTACCTTTAGTGACAGAGGTGTAAATATAGAAATAAATCACAGAACATAAAGGTTACTTCTTGACATTCTATGTTGAATTAAAAAAATACGTCACGTACCAGACTTGGGTGTTAATCCATCATCCTGAAAATGGAGACTGCGGAAATCATGGAGCCCGATTCCACAGAAACCAGAAACGTCCCGGTGCACATTTTGCGATCCGAAAATCTTTTCACAGAAACTGGAAAGTTCCCGAATTACATTCTCTAAGGTGACGAAAACACTTCCCAAAAGAGAAGAACCTGCAATCTGGACATCTTGAGTCTTCGAAAAAGAATTCATAAATGTACAGAAGTCAGCATACATCGCAAATTGTAATTTCTCTTTGGAGAAAGAGAGGAGCTCGGTCCGTAATGGATCTGACTCAGTACAAGCACGAAGAACCTTCTCATTCTCAATTCCGAGCTTATCCATCACTGCTTGGGCTGTTTCTGCCCTCAGGCCTTGGGACTTGAGCCATTCAAAGAAATTCTCCATTTCACCGATGACCTGCCAAGGATACAATGTTTATGTTAATCACAGAAAGGTTAGACATGTTATTTTCTTTACTCACTTTGGAATGTTTTGCGAGTATTGCGTTGTTTTGCGAGTATTGCAAGTATATTGTACAATTTGATCACGTGTCCAGGTAAACATATCCACCTTGAACAACACATTTACAGACAGTTTACCTAAGAGACACCCACACTCACCTCTGAGCTGTGAAGTATGGTCACAAATAAATGATTTACCAGCACGTTATCCTGACGAGCCCAAAATAAGGGTGTAAACTGGATCGGCCGCTCCAATTCCTTTTGTTTAATACACACGAACATATAAAACCTGTTTTATTTTCCTCTCACTGCAATTATCTCACACACATGCACCAAGGAGTCTCCAATTTGCAACAAGGGGTCTCCACTTAATTATTTTTTTTGTATACAAGATCGAGGCTCGTGTAAGAGCTAACATTAATCACATTAAACAAAATGGACACACAAGACGAAATAAAGAGAGCGGGAGACAAGATGGGGAGAGAAGGGGAAGCGCACAAGTACAACATTTGAGAGCAGGGACATCGGGAGATCAGTGGGAGGGAGAGGGCTTGGGAGGAAGTGGGAGAGGTATAAAACCTATGGACACTGCAAGGACTTCCACGAAAGAAGTCGGTATTTCAGACACACATAATCCTGTCATCTCAGAAACTACGCCAGATATGGATCTTCCATATCTGCACGAAGCAGATCACTCTGTGCAGGACGATGTCACAAATTTTCGAAGCTCCACACGGTCTCCACGTTTTCAAAGTTGTCTGTTCACAATTGTATTTTGTCGTAACTGTATTTTATCTTTCGGCGTGTGAACTTATAGTGTGTCCCTTGGATGTTTCTCGGTGTTTATCTCGGTGTTTATCATAAATTAATCGTTTGTTTGCTGCGTGGCGTGTGAGACCATCAGCATCAGGCATCAGGCATCAGGCAAAGTTTGTTTCTTCCTTCGCTGGTTTTGCTAGGTTTTTTGATTTTCCCTTCTCCCCCAAACTTCACTGACCATCTACTATTTGTCTAACGTTGTAACCCCCACACCACCCCCCCCCCCCCCCCAAAAAAAAAAAAAAAAAAAAAAAAGTTTTATTTCCCTTTCTCGTGTGCTTTTGTCCCATCGTGTGCTTTTGCCTCTGCCCACATTTGTCCCATCTCGCCCCGCCCCCATTTCCCCTTTGCCTTCCACCTTTTGCCCTGTTCAAGTGACTCGTGGTCGTCCCTCTAGGCTCCCTCTCACCATTGGTATTTTTGTGAATATAAGATTGTTCTTCACGGTTCTGCTTAAATATGTTTAAACTTTCCCCTGAAATGTTTTATTCAGTCGTATATTACAACACGCTGTTTTTCTTCCTATTTAAAAGGCTCCTTTCAATTTCCTCAACTCATTCCATTTCAAAAAAATATTCAATCTCTAATGATTCCAAATCACTCCATGCTCTAAATTCTCATTCATTCCACCCCTCCTCCATCGTTCTTAAACGGATCGCTAACTTGAAAATCACAACAAACACAATTTGTTATAAATGTTCATCTTTCTTTCATTAATCATCCACTTTCTAAACTCCCCCCTTGCCCCTCCCCTCCAAATCTCCCCACTTGCCCCTCCCCTCCTAAACTAACCCCTTGCTCCTCCCCTCCTAAACTACCCCCTTGCCCCTCCCCTCCTAAACTCCCCCCTTGCCCCATCCCTCCAAATCTCCCCCCCTTGCCCCTCCCCTCCAAATATCCCCCTTGCCCCTCCCCTCCTAAACTCCCCCCTTGCCCCTCCCCTCAACTCCCCCCTTGCCCTTCCCCTCCTAAACTCCCCCCTTGCCCCTCCCACTCAATTCTCTCACACAACCCCTCCCCTTCAAATCTCCCCCTCCCCCCCCCAACCATCCCTCCCAAATTCTCCCTCCTCCCACCTCCTTCTCAAAGCAGCCTCCACCCCACTTCGTCTCCCTTCTATCTCATACCTCCACCTCCCCCAACCTTCTACTTTCCTCTGCCCCCCCTCAAACAACCCCTCACTGTGCCTCATCCCATCACCATCAAACCTTTTGTCCACCTCATCCTTCCCTTTCTTGTAACTCTTCTGTAATCTCTGACTCTTCTGAATCTCTTCTGTAATCATCTCCGTAAATGTTCATTTTGGCGGCCATATTGAATTTTCACTTGTTGCATGATGGGAACTTCATTGAAAGAGTGCCACGTCAGTGTTCCATGAGCAGCAAATCGGATTATTCGTGTTTCGGGCATTGATGGCGGGGGAGAAGGGGCGTTGATGGCGGGGGAGAAGGGGCGTTGATGGCGGGGGAGAAGGGGCGTTGATGGCGGGGGAGAAGGGGCGTTGATGGCGGGGGAGAAGGGGCGTTGATGGCGGGGGGGAAGGGGCGTTGATGGCGGGGGAGAAGGGGCGTTGATGGCGGGGGAGAAGGGGCGTTGATGGCGGGGGGGAAGGGGCGTTGATGGCGGGGGAGAAGGGGCGTTGATGGCGGGGGAGAAGGGGCGTTGATGGCGGGGGAGAAGGGGCGTTGATGGCGGGGGAGAAGGGGCGTTGATGGCGGGGGAGAAGGGGCGTTGATGGCGGGGGAGAAGGGGCGTTGATGGCGGGGGAGAAGGGGCGTTGATGGCGGGGGAGAAGGGGCGTTGATGGCGGGGGAGAAGGGGCGTTGATGGCGGGGGAGAAGGGGCGTTGATGGCGGGGGAGAAGGGGGATAAGGGGCGTTGCCGGGGGAGAAGGGGCCTTGATGACGGGGGAGAAGTCCCGTCTGCGTTTGGCGGCTTGATCGTCGGCGCAGGACGTCTCTTGTAGGTGGCATACACCTGTTCTCCTGGTGACTAAGTCAAGCAAAACACTCTGTATTGTGTATCATTCACACCAGGTACCGAGTCTTGACCGTAAACATCACAAACGAACCTCTCCAATACGGTCTCCATTTCGGTTTCTGTCAAAATGAAAATCTGCCCCGAGATACAATTGTAATATTATATCGATTGTATCGAGATATTATCAAACCAGCAAAACGTCATCATCATCTGTTCACTTCCGGATTCGGGAACATGATCCGTGTCGATCACATTTCAAAATCATAATTGTATTAAGGAATATCTGAAACCTCCTACCTTACGGCTTACCTTACGACACCTGCTGGGACCCCAGAAGGTTTTGTTTCGTTTTATTAAAATATGAAACTATTAAATGGTTACTAAACCCTGTCCCCCATCATGTGACCAGTTCCTCAGCTTTGATTGGTGGACGTGTGAGGGACAATCATCCATCCATGCAGACAAACACTGTTCGAAACGGCATTGCCCTCGAGGCTCCGCCATTTAAAAAAACGTTTCTGTACACCGCCCTTGAGGCTCGGTTTGAAGCCACCGTCTACATTTACAATAGCAGAGACTTAATTGCGATTTCATGAAAACGTTTTTCAAATCTAGTTTACCTTCATAATAGACCGTAGTGAACACACATTCGAGTTAAAAGATTGGGGTTTACAACCTGCCCTTATGAAGTGGGACAGACATCTGTACAAACACACAAACAGATATGTTTTATGTGGTCGATTACCTCAGAGAACGGACACACATTCTGTACTTTTACCGAAACTACACACAAAACACGGAATAAGCGCGAATTACCTGCGTATTTTGATTTTCCTTCGGAGATGACTCACTTCACCGACATCGAGGAACCGCCATTGGAGTGCAAGCAGTGCACGTGGATACGGCTCCTGATTGGTTGGAGTGATATTACTACGCCGACTCGCCTAATTTCTCCGCTGCTCACAACCCAATGGCATTCTTCCACCGAGACTAATGAGTTCTTGTAACTCGAACCGAATGCGAACACCTGGGCTTTGTTCACATGGAGAACTTCACACACACAGCACGAAATACCATTTTATTATCAGGTAGACAAGTCGCACCTCTTCTACTGAAAGAATGAAACGATAGAGACAGACTGACCACGAACTATATAACATGATGTTGTGGCGGGCACAAGGGTCAATAATTCCGCACACCAGTGGGTGGCGCGAGCGTACAGGCGGGGAACTGAAATACATGCCCGAACTGAAATACAGAAACGTTTCGGCCGATCGGCCACGCCCGGGGGCAAGGCGTGGCCTCGGGACATATATGCGGGCTCTAAGCTCGAGCCCGCCCAGTGCTGATATGCGAGCTTGTAATAAAGACTCTTGTTTGTATCCACGCGTTGTGGCCTCCCTCTCTGGCAATCGAGTCGTGTGTGCACAGCACCACAATGTTTGAAAAAGGTGTGGATGGATTCGGAAAAAACTTGGTGGATGAATTGGTAAAGTAACAACTAGAACGGGCACTCGGTAGAGCGCATACCTTCGCCGCAGCTACTGTTCTGTACTTGGCATGGGAGTGTAGGGAACAGAACAGTGAACAGTTTGGTGCTGATTTCATGCAAATCGGATAAGAATTGACCGAGTTATGACAAAAAACGCACATTTTGCAAGGTCGTGACCCCCCTGACCTTTGACCCCCAACCGCTAACAAGGGTAATGTCTTCACTGGGTCATGTCGTATATCACAAGATCGGGCATTGAATTCTGAACATTTTGGCATTAGTTGCATGCCAATTGGATAAAAATTGACCGCGCTATGGTAAAAATACGATTTTGACCTTTTCGTGACCTTGACCTTGACCTTTGACCCGATTGCTCCCAAAATCTAATCAAATGTGTCCCGTATAATAACCAATCATCCCACCAAATTTCATGCAATTCGGTTGAATACTTTTTGAGTTATGCGAATAACATACACACACACACACACACAGACATACAAATAAATACACAGCGATCAAAACATAACCTTCCGCTTTTGCGAAGGTAATAACAAGCAGATTCGATTTTGGTTCAGGTCCGAATCCAGATCCGACCTGTCAGTGGATACAAAAGGTAAACTGTTCACCTGGTAGTGGTAGCGGTGATTTCGCGAATGAAATTACGAGTGCTGTTGTCGTTTTTAGCGGTTTACGTCAAGTTTAGCAGTTCGCAATTGGAATAAGAAGAAGAAGCAGCAATAGGAGAGGTGGATGAAGAAGAAGCAGGTATTAAGAAGCGGACGCGGACAACTTTTGCATGTTCAGATGTTTTCGGTTGTTTGATTGATCACGTGGGTTGAAGGTCATCTGACCGGGCTCGCGGATGTGGAGGCAACGTGGTGTTCGTGAAATACATCACTTTCTATAGTTTGTTGTTGTGTTGAATTCGATTCTCTGGTCCTCACACGACTTACTGAAGTTTGATTACCATGTCCTTACATGACTTACTTTAGTTCGATTCCCATGTCCTTACATGACTTACTGGAGTTCGATTCCCAGATCGTCACATTGCTTACTGGAGTTCGATTCCCAGGTCCTCACATGACCCTTACTGAAGTTTGATTACCATGTCCTCACATGTCCCTTACTGGAGTTCGATTCCCAGGTCCTCGCATGACTTACTGGAGTTCGATTCCGTGGTCCTCACATGACTTACTGCAGTTCGATTCCCAGGTCCTCACATGACCCTTACTGAAGTTTGATTACCATGTCCTCACATGACCCTTACTGGAGTTCGATTCCCAGGTCCTTACATGACTTACTGGAGTTATATTCCCTGGTCCTCATTTGACCCTTACTGGAGTTCGATTCCCAGGTCCTTCCATGACACTTGCTGATATCGAGTGTTCGATTGCGAGATCTTCACATGTCTCTTACTGGAGTTTGATTACCATGTCCTCACATGACCCTTACTGGAGTTCGATTCCCAGGTCCTCACATGACTTACTGGAGTTCGATTACCATGTCCTCACATGACCCTTACTGGAGTTCGATTCCCAGGTCCTCACATGACCCTTACTGGAGTTCGATTACCATGTCCTCACATGACCCTTACTGGAGTTCGATTACCAGGTCCTCACATGACCCTTACTGAAGTTTGATTACCATGTCCTCACATGACCCTTACTGGAGTTCGATTCCCAGGTCCTCACATGACTTACTGGAGTTCGATTCCCAGGTCCTTCCATGACACTTGCTCGAGTTCGATTGCAAGATCTTCACATGTCTCTTACTGGAGTTTGATTACCATGTCCTCACATGACCCTTACTGGAGTTCGATTCCCAGGTCCTCACATGACCCTTACTGGAGTTCGATTCCCAGGTCCTCACATGACTTACTGGAGTTCGATTCCCAGGTCCTTCCATGACACTTGCTCGAGTTCGATTGCAAGATCTTCACATGTCTCTTACTGGAGTTTGATTACCATGTCCTCACATGACCCTTACTGGAGTTCGATTCCCAGGTCCTCACATGACTTACTGGAGTTCGATTACCATGTCCTCACATGACCCTTACTGGAGTTCGATTCCCAGGTCCTCACATGACCCTTACTGGAGTTCGATTACCATGTCCTCACATGACCCTTACTGGAGTTCGATTACCAGGTCCTCACATGACCCTAACTGAAGTTCGATTACCATGTCGTCACATGACCCTTACTGGAGTTCGATTCCCAGGTCCTCACATGACTTACTGGAGTTCGATTCCCAGGTCCTTCCATGACACTTGCTCGAGTTCGATTGCAAGATCTTCACATGTCTCTTACTGGAGTTTGTCGAAGATTTTAATCCACATGTACAGGCAGACACACACATTGTTTTTACTCAGTAAGGCTGTTACAAAGGAAAAATGTATTTTCATTGGATAATTATAAAGGCGATTGATTATTATTGGAGACTATTTAGTTCATGAATTCTGCTCTGAGAGTGTTGTGCCCCAGCCGTGCTGTTGGTGAGATGGCAGCGTGGGGTGAAGGACAGCCAACTCCTGACTTGGAGTGTTTGCAGGAGATGTCTGGAGCACAGCGGCCTCCGTTTTGAAATGATGAATGCAAACACCTTTGTACTCACATCTCGCAAATGTTACATCTCAAATGCCAAACGAAATAGTGTGCCATTTTAAATATTTCAATAGATTTATTGTGTATGTACACAACAAAAAGTGCATGTAAGATCTCTAGCACCGGAAGTGGCCGAGTTTTTTCGATCAGGCTAATGCAGCAAGTGAAGACCTCTTCGTACATGTTGTGGCCTGCTGGTAATTGGAATTGTGGTGACTTTGACATGTGGTGTGATTTGCTGAATAAAACATTTTGAGATGTATGGAATTTTTTCCTTGTGAAGTTTGAAATGGTGGTGTCCACGTGTGTATTTTAACCTTAGGGTGGACGAAGCGACTTTCATACAGCATATGTTGAGTGTTCGAGTTATCTACATAATTAAATATGCGTGTGACATCTTGTGTGGTTTGGCATTCCAGTCGGGCATTTCTAACCTTCATTCCACCCCTCCTCTATCGTTTTCAAACGGATCTCTGACTTGAAAATCACAATAAACCCAGTTTGTAACAAGAACGGCACTCAGTCGAGAGCATACCTCCGCCTGGTTGGCCATATCACTCAATTGTGAAGAATCACTGAAAAAATTAAATAATTGTCATATCCGAATCCATATTCAGATATTCACCGAAATCGAATCTATTTGTCCTCGTCACACACACAACCTCTTCAAGTTTCGTCCAAATCCGTCCACAACTTTGAGATATCCTGCTATGTATCGTTTTTGGCCCTATCTCCCAATGGTGAAGAATCACTTTAAAAAATTCTAGTAGCCGGAACCCGAATCCGTATCTTCACCAAAATCTAATCATTTCGCCCTTGTAACATACACTACATCTCTGCCAAATTTTGTCCGAAACCGTCCACAACTTTGAGATATTTTGTTCACAAATAGACAGACAGACAAAACAAACAAACAGGCAGTGGTGAAAACATAACCTCCATCCACCTTCGGTGGCGGAGGGAATACATGTTCATTTGTCATTAATCGTCCACTTTTTAAACTCGCCCCTCACCTTCCCAAACTCCCCCTCGCAACTCCCTGCCTAAACTCCCCCTCACCCCTTCCCTCCCCCCACTCCCCCCCAATCCCCTTGTCTTGTTAAGCTGGCCGTCTCCGATCCTGGAACTATCACGCTCCTTTGCGGGGTTGAGATTGGCCAGGGTGATTGGTCAAGGTGGGCTCCCAAATACCTTTGCCAATCTCTCAGCAAAGCAGGGAGATAAGTCCCGCTCGAACCACGGACAAGATGGAAATTGCCGAGCGGTTTAGCAACCCGAGGTTCGAGCCTTTAGCAAAAGACTAACCCGATTCAAAGCGGTTCCTATCGTGCCACAGGTATTCAATTGGGGACAGGACGAAAGCGATCGGATGAGAAGAAACCCAGGGGTAAGGCAGAACAAATATTTATTACAAGCAATAATGAAAGAGGAAACGAAAGGAAAGAATATACAAGAGAAGGAAAGAAAAGACACAGGGCAATCCTTATACAGTCTTAAATATCACGCCCAGGACAATACAGACAGACTTACACGAAAGGGGAATAGCAGGAAGGAGGAGAAGGTCCAGGCAGATGGCAGGGGAGGAAGGTCCAGAGCAGATGGTTCCGGCGTTGAGGTCCGCTCCAGGTTCACGCTCCACTCCGGTCCACGCTTTGGTTCCGCGGCGAAACCCGGCAGGCAGTGCGGTTTGTATTGCCGCGGTATTGTCGGCGCGAGCGGACCGACTCTCTCACTCAACCTCTTGTCTGCGCCACGCCTCTCAACTCCTCTGCCTCACGACTCATCCCTCGACGACTCCGTAAGTAGTCCACGCGCGGCGCTTATATTGGGCTGGTAGAAATCAAGCCGCGCATTTATAGGACACACCCACCGGTGAACTCGCCTCGGCCCTGGTTGGCTATGAGGGCTCATCGGTCCGCCCCTTGATGAGACGTTGATGGGGCCACGCCTCGCTCTGACAACACCTCCCCCTTTTCCTCCGCTCTGACTGCATGGTTAATGGCGTTTGGGGCAAGCGACAAGGCGGCCGCGGCCGACAGAGGCGCGCACCCACCTGGAGGGCGGCTGGCCGCAAAATGAAGGGGATTGAACAATGGGCCTAGGTTTTTTGATTAATGCAACGTAGATTCAAACTATTGGGAACAGATCCTTACCTGAAACACATACTACTGAAATAACTATAGAGAAGGTCCTATGGTGTCCTACGTGTTGTACATGGCCTATCTATGGGTGCGATCTTTGCCTTTTAGAAAAATGGGGATATTTACAGGGGATTTTATAAGGGATTATTTACAAATATTTACAAAGTGGAGAGTTCTCCAAACCGCAACAATATATATATACCACTATATCTCCAACAGTGCAGAATGGAAAAAATTGAGACATGGCTCATTGGAAAGAACTCTCCATGGGGAATAAAATATGTTAATGATGACGTCTTCGGTCACGTGGTTCGGCCGCCATCTTGGAAAAACTGAAAAACTTTACACCTCCATATCTCCGAAAGTGCTGAATAGAAAAAATGGAGACATGGCTCATTGTGAAGAACTCTCCATGGGGAATAAAACATGTTAATGATGACGTCATCGGTGACGTGGTTCGGCCGCCATCTTGGAAAAACCGAAAAACTTTGCACCTCTATATCTCCGAAAGTACTGAACAGAAAAAATTGAGACATGTCTCATTGTAAAGAACTCTCCATGGGGAATAAAATATGTAAATGATGACGTCATCGGTCACGTGGTCGGCCGCCATCTTGGAAAAACCGAAAAACCTAGCACCTCCATATCTCTGAAAGTGCTGAATAGAAAAAATTGAGACATGACTCATTGTAAAGAACTCTCCATGGGGAATAAAATATGTTAATAATGACGTCATCGGTCACGTGGTTTAGCCGCCATCTTGGAAAAACCTAGCACCTCCATATCTCCGAAAGTGCTGAATAGAAAAAATTGAGACATGGCTCATTGTAAAGAACTCTCCATCGTGAATAAAATATGTTAATGATGACGTCATCGGTCACGTGGTTCAGCCGCCATATGTCCTAAATGGCCGATAAAAAAGTAAATTCCGGCAAGTCCTCGGTCTCTGACCGATTTTTCATCTGTCTGTCTGTCTGTTTGCAGCACTGCGTCTACACCGTTGCACGTAGAATCGCCAAACTTTGCACACATATTGGTCTTGCCCAGGAATAGACTGTGCCCAATTTATGACGTCATCGGTCACGTGGTCGGCCGCCATCTTGGAAAAATGGCAAAATTTTACACCTCCATATCTCCAAAAGTGCTGAACAGAAAAAATTGAGACATGGCTCATTGTAAAGAACTCCATGGGGAATAAAATATGTTAATAATGACGTCATAGGTCACGTGGTTCGGCCGCCATCTTGGAAAAACCGAAAAAACTAGCACCTCCATATCTCTGAAAGTGCTGAATAGAAAAAATTGAGACATGGCTCATTGTAAAGAACTCTCCATGGGGAATAAAATATGTTAATAATGACGTCATCGGTCATGTGGTTTAGCCGCCATCTTGGAAAAACCTAGCACCTCCATATCTCCGAAAGTGCTGAATAGAAAAAATTGAGACATGGCTCATTGTAAAGAACTCTCCATGGGGAATAAAATATGTTAATGAAGACCATCGGTCACGTGATTCGGCCGCCATCTTTGAAAAACCGAAAAACTTAGCACCTCCATATCTCCAAAAGTGCTGAACAGAAAAAATTGAGACATGGCTCATTGTAAAGAACTCTCCATGGGGAATAAAATATGTTAATGATGACGTCATCAGTCACGTGGTCGGCCGCCATATTTGTCCTAAATGGCCGATAAAAAAGTAAATTCCGGCAAGTCCTCGGTCTCTGACCGATATTTCATTACTTGCCGGAAAAATTTTCCGGCAAGTATGTTGATCTGTTAGTTTATTTGTCTGTTTGTCTGTCTGTCTGTCTGCAGCACTGCGTCTACACCGTTGCACATAGAATCGCCAAACATTGCACACATATTGGTCTTGCCCTGGAATAGACTGTGCCCAATTGATGACGTCATCGGTCACGTGGTTCGGCCGCCATCTTGGAAAAACCGAAAAACTTTGCACCTCTATATCTCCGAAAGTACTCAACAGAAAAAACTGAGACATGGCTCATTGTAAAGAACTCTCCATGGGGAATAAAATATGTAAATGATGACATCAGTCACGTGGTTCGGTCGCCATCTTTGAAAAACGGCAAAACGTTGCGCCACTATATCTCCAAAAGTGCTGAACAGAAAAAATTGAGACATGGCTCATTGTAAAGAAGTCTCCATGGCGAATAAAATATGTTAATGATGACGTCATCAGTCACGTGGTCGGCCGCCATCTTGGAAAAACGGCAAAACTTTGCACCACGAAAGCTCCAAAAGTGCTGAACAGAAAAAATTGAGACATGGCTCATTGTAAAGAACTCCATGGGGAATAAAATATGTTAATAATGACGTCATAGGTCACGTGGTTCGGCCGCCATCTTGGAAAAACCGAAAAACCTAGCACCTCCATATCTCTGAAAGTGCTGAATAGAAAAAATTGAGACATGGCTCATTGTAAAGAACTCTCCATGGGGAATAAAATATGTTAATAATGACGTCATCGGTTATGTGGTTTAGCCGCCATCTTGGAAAAACCTAGCACCTCCATATCTCCGAAAGTGCTGAATAGAAAAAATTGAGACATGGCTCATTGTAAAGAACTCTCCATGGGGAATAAAATATGTTGATGATGTCATCGGTCACGTGGTTCGGCCGCCATCTTGGAAAAACCGAAAAACTTTGCACCTCTCTATCTCCGAAAGTCCTGAATAGAAAAAATTGAGACGTTGCTCATTGTAAAGAACTCTCCATGTGGAATAAATTATGTTAATGATGATGTCATCGGTCACGTGGTACGGCCGCCATATTTGCCCTAAATGGCCAATAAAAAAGTAAAAGTCCGGCAAGTCCTCGGTCTCTGACCGATTTTTCATTTGTTTGTCTGTCTGTCTGTTTGCAGCACTGCGTCTGCACCGTTGCACGTAGAATCGCCAAACATTGCACACATATTGGTCTTTCCGTCTAATATACTGTGCCCAAATCATGACGTCATCGGTCACGTGGTTCGGCCGCCATCTTGGAAAAACCGAAAAATTTTGCACCTCTATATCTCCGAAAGTCCTGAATAGAAAAAATTGAGACATGGCTCACTGAAAAGAACTCTCCATGGGGAATAAAATGTGTTAATGATGACGTCATCGGTCACGTTGTTCAGCCACCATATTTGTTCTAAATGGCCGATAAAAAAGTAAATCCCGGCAAGTCCTCGGTCTCTGACCGATTTTTCATCTGTCTGTCTGCAGCACTGCGTCTCCACCGTTGCACGTAGAATCGCCAAACTTTGCACACATATTGGTCTTGCCCTGGAATAGACTGTGCCCAATTGATGACCTCATCGGTCACATGGTTCGGCCGCCTTCTTGTAAAAACCGAAAAACTTTGCGCCTCTATCTCCGAAAGTACTGAACAGAAAAAAATGAGACACGGCTCATTGTAAAGAACTCTCCATGGGGAATAAAATATGTTAATGATGACGTCATCAGACACATGGTTCGGCCGCCATCTTGGAAAAACGGCAAAACTTTGCACCACTATATCTCCAAAAATGCTGAACAGAAAAAATTGAGACATGGCTCATTGTAAAGAACTCTCCATGGGGAATAAAATATGTTAATGTTGACGTCATATGTCACGTGGTTCGGCCGCCATCTTGGAACAACCGACAAGTTTGCACCTCCATATCTCTGAAAGTGCTGAATAGAAAAAATTGACACATGGCTCATTGTAAAGAACTCTCCATGGGGAATAAAATATGTTAATGATGACGCCATCGGTCACGTGGTTCGGCCGCCATGTTGGAAAAACCGAAAAACTTTGTACCTCTACATCTCCAAAAGTCCTGAATACAAAAAAATTGAGACATGGCTCATTGTAAAGAACTCTCCATGGGGAATAAAGTATGTTAATGATGATGTCATCGGTCACGTGGTTCGGCCACCATATTTGTCCTAAATGGCCAATAAAAAAGTACATTCCGGCAAGTCCTCGGTCTCTGACCGATTTTTCATCTGTTTGTCTGTCTGTTTGCAGCACTACGTCTACACCGTTGCACGGAGAATCGCCAAACTTTGCACACATATTGGTCTTGCCCGGGAATAGGCTGTGCCCAATTGATGACGTCATCGGTCACGTGGTTCGGCCGCCATCTTGGAAAAACCGAAAAACTTAGCACCTCCATATCTCCAAAAGTGCTGAATAGAAAAAATTGACATGGCTCATTGTAAAGAACTCTCCATGGGGAATAAAATATGTTGATGATGACGTCATATGTCACGTGGTCGGCCGCCATCTTGGGAAAACGGCAAAATTTTGCACCTCTGTATCTCCAAAAGTGCTGAACAGAAAAAATTGAGACATGGCTCATTGTAAAGAACTCCCCATGGGGAAAAAAATATGTTAATGATGACGTCATCGGTCACGTGGTTCGGCCGCTATATTTCTCCTAAATGGCCGATAAAAAAGTACATCCCGGCAAGTCTTCGGTCTCTGACCGATTTTTCATCTGTCTGTTTGTCTGTTTGCAGCACTACGTCTACACCGTTGCACGTAGAATCGACAAACTTTGCACACATATTTGTCTTGCCCTGGAATAGACTGTGCCCAATTGATGACGTCATCGGTCACGTGGTTCGGCCGCCATATTTGTCCTAAATGGCCGATAAAAAAGTAAATTTTGGCAAGTCCTCGGTCTCTGACCGATTTTGCATCTGTTTGTTTGTGTTTGCCACCGGCCCACAGGTCACAATTCTAAACTGATCCTCACAAAATTCACCAAGTTGTCTAGGTCGTCCCAATTGAGAAGCCTATTGATATTGAGGTCAAAGGTCATCTGGAGGTCAAATTTCTAAAATCGCCATTTTTAATCCGATTGACTTGAAAATTGAATAACATTTGTATATTGAGTCAATAAATTGGGAAAGGAACTATTTTTGAGGTCAATAGGTCAAAGGTCAACCCAAGGTCAAACTTCCAAAATCATCACTTTTCATCTGAAAAACCGTCAATTCTCATCCGATTGACTTGAAAATTGAACAGCATTTGCATATTGCCTCACTGAATTAGGAAACCAACTATTTTTGAGGTCAATGTTCCAAAATCATCAATTTTCATCTGAAAACCCATCAATTTTCATCCGATTGACTTGAAAATAGAACAGCATTTGTGTATTGCGTGACTGAATTGGGAAACCAACTATTTATGAGGTCAAAGGTCAACTCAAGGTCAAACTTCTAAAATCATAATTTTTCATCTGAAAAATCGTCACACCTTTTGACCCGAGCTTTGATCAAGATCTTAAATTTTAATCTTCATGAAATGGCCAATTTGCTGTATCAATGGAAAACTTGGGGGGGCGGGGGGGGATTTGCAAGTATCGTGCTTTGCATGACGTCTTGTTATGATATTATTGGGAAGGCAAAATAATAATTTTGTCAAAAGGTCAAAGGTCAAACGTTACATAAAATCGGCAGTTTTCATCTGATTGACCTGAAATTTTAAGAACTAGTGAGGTACACGTGCTACGCATGGGTGGGAGGCCAGAAGCAAACAGAAACGGCGAATGCTAAAGCATGAAACCAATAAATTCCACATTCCTGTAGCACCTTCAGTCACACGTCAGACATGGACAGCAAGTTCGTGAAGCACTTCCATGAAAAACGTACCCGTTCGCAAACACACGGGTACGTTTGTTCCACACCCAGTCAATGGCGAATCTGCATATTGTGATCCGCGAATGTCACGTTTAGAAAGTAGAAACCATCACGGCATTCCGTCATTCACTTGAACTCGATATCTCTTTTTTTCATTCCAAACATTGAGACAATGAGCCATGTCTCAAAATAAACTTTTAACAACATTCGTGACATAAACAAATATTTAAATCCTGATGGGAAGTTCCGTACGGTTGGGTGAATACAATTACGAATTCAAAATCGTAATTGTATTCACTCAATTCAAATCATCAATTGATACTTTAACAAAACGATTAAAACGATTAACGTTTAACAATTTAACATTACGATTGAATGACGGTTGTATTGGGATATTATCAAACCCGCGTATTGCCGTCATCTGTCCACTTCCAGATTCGCTGCAGATTCGTAATTCTCATAAAAATCTAAACAGTATTTGTAGAATTTCAACAAAAGCCACATCACTGTTCATATCGGTAAATATTATTCCATCGTGTTTGGAAAAACTGGAAAATTGGAAAACTTGGAAAAATTGGAAAAACAATATAGCCTACTAGCAGAAGTACCCGGCATTGCCGGGCGGGGGAGGGGAGGGGAGAGGGAAGATGAGGGGAGGGGAACGGGGGGGAGGGGAGGAGAGGGGGGGAGAGGGGGGGAGGGGAGGAGAGGGGGGGGGAGTACCCGGCATTCCGTGTATAAACGTGAGGGAGAAAAGGGGGGAGGGGGAGGGAGGGGGGGAAGGAGAGGGGTGGGAGGGGGGAGAGGGGGGGGAGGGGAAGGGGGAAGGGGGGGAGGGGGGATGGGATGGGAGAGGAGAGGGGTGGGAGGGGGGAGGGGAGGGGGTAGGGTGGAGGGGGAAGGGAGGGGGGGAGGGGAGCACGGAGGGGAGAGGGGGAAGGGGGAGGGAAGGGGAGAGCCAGTCAACAATGACGTTGCAGTTCTCATGGTCGGAGAGCAGCACAACAATCGCGACATCGTCCTGAATCTTCGCAACAGCACGAAGCGGATTTTGGAGACTCACCGATCCTGTGACGCCCTCCAGTACCGGCGTTGCCGGGTGGGGGAAGGGAGACCCGTACATTCCCAACCCGTACATTCGCCCTCTCGACTCCAGCTCACTCGGACAAAAGCCTCGCACAAATTACACCGTGAAGGCCCAATGGCCATGTCTATGCCACAAATCAAGTACGTGAGCGAGTCGGGCGCACTGAATTGAAAATATATAGAACGCTCATACTCCGTGAAAAGTGAAGCTACAATATTTTTGAAAAATTTCATTGGTTGCTAGGAGACGGCAGCATGTAAAAACAGTTTGAATATTTGCAATACAGTTTGATCCAGAGGTAAGTGGTATGGTCTTGCTGGTTGGTGGACACGGTACATTTAAGGGAAATGATTTTCTGTCATTCTTCTGAGTGGTTGCTTCTCCTTCCCCGTATTTTTGTTCATTTTATTGTTTTTTTCCACTCTCTTGAGTTGTGGGCCTTCCTTGAGTGGTATTACATTTATCATCATCATCATTGGAATGTCTGTTGTAAAGATACGGACATCAAGTCCGTATCTTGACGCAGAGAGCATCAAGCACCATCTTTTTATACCAGGCAACGGCAACGGCAACGCACCACGGAGGTATATAATAAACTGGAGAGCCAATGACGGCTGTCGGCTGAAGCTAGCGGAAGTTGCTTGGCGGCCATATTGGGAAGCCGATTGTGACATTCGTCCACATCCATCAGGGCAAGTAATACAATACACCGGACTCGAACATGCAACTAAATTGGAAGTTTATTGTTCAATAGTTGTTATTTTTCCTTAGCTATCTGATGCCAATAACTGCAAATGAGGGTTGTATAAATTACAGCACTAGGTGGTTTGCCATTGCCTTCCCACTTCGCAGTAGCAGTAGGTAGGGCAGGAAGTTGTTCAGGGTCCTGGTACGAATCCCGATCCTGGTATTTCACGGGCAGGGCGACTGATCATCCTGGCGAACGTTAAGCCGGCTGTCTTGTCTGCTAGTGAAGGAGCTGGGGCTCCCACGTCGATCGGGGAATCGGAATCGGGGAATGGAAGCTGAATGACAGTTGGAAAGTGCCTGTAGCATACTTTATGATAAATGGATTGTCGGGGAAGGAACAGGCGAATTTGGTGACACAATGTCTACTAAAATTGCATGATATCGGTGCAGAGGTGGTTTCCTTAACTTGCGATGGACCGTCCGCTCATTTGACAATGTTACGTGAGCTAGGTGCCGACATCACGCCGCAGAATGTGAAACCAACATTTCCCCACCCAGCAAATCCCGAAAAGAAAATTTGTGTTGTACTCGATGCATGTCACATGCTTAAACTTGCAAGAAACTGTCTTGGATCCATGAAAATGATGGAGGATGGCAACAAAAAAGTCATCGCGTGGAAATACATCCAGGCACTCTTTGATCTGCAGAAGAGGGAAGGCTTGCGTCTGGGAAATAAGCTCTCCCGGAAACACATCGAGTGGAAGAGCAATGTCATGAAGGTGGACACAGCCGCTCAGACATTGAGCACTAGTGTGGCAGATGCAATTCGGTTTTGCAGGGACACTTTGCAACTATCAGAATTTCAGGGCAGTGAGGCTACCTGCCAATACATTGAAACATTGGACAAACTGTTTGACATTCTAAATTCTCGCAATCCATTGGCACGAAACTACAAGGCACCACTCATGACATCACGAGAAGGACTTTTCCTGCCATTCCTGGATACTGCCTACAGTTACTTGTCCAACATCAAAAACATGAATGGTCAAGTTATGACCAATACGCGTTTGAAAACCCCCTTCATTGGTTTCATGATCTGCATAGAGAGTGTCAAAATTTTGTATTTCACATATGTCAAACCTGCCTCATCTCCCCTGCGATACCTGCTCACGTACAAAATGAGCCAAGACCACATTGAACTTTTCTTTGGAGCGGTCCGCATTGCATGTGGAAGTGGGAATAACCCAACGGCCCGGCAGTTTGTTGCCGCATATAAGCGCCTCTTGATGCGACATGACATCAAGTCTGCAAGTGGGAACTGTTCTGCACAGGACTCAACCAGAATCCTGAATGCGGCTTCCTTCAAGTGCGTTGCAAAGCAGGCTGTGCCTGACGAGAGTCACGACATGTTGGTGGCCAGACGATACGACCTGGAGTTGAGATCGCCGGCAAAAGAGGACCACGACTATGCGGATATTCCAAATTTTGAGCAACTTTCCATCTTTACAGAGTCATGTGTTGGCTATATTGCCGGCTATGTGGTGAGGATGGTGAGGAAGACTCTGAAGTGTAGCCAATGTCTTTCTGCATTGACCAGTAACAACGAAGAATGGCAAACCACACCAATGTACAGCCTGATTGTTACCAAGAACAGGGGTGGCCTCATAGTTCCCTCGCACAGTGTTGTTCGTGTCTGTGAGGCGACTGAACGCTGTGTCAAGAGGCTCCTGGCTGTAAGCAATGGCAAAATGCCTCGTGAAAGTGGGATAAGAGTGGCAATTTCCACTTCTGTCCTTTCTGAGGTCGGTCGGTCTACATTTGCTTCCTTGGATCGGCACATGTTTGACTGTGAGGCAGACAGCAACCATGTGTTTGCTTTAATACATTCTGTATCACAATCATACAGCAAGATACGTTTCCATCATGTTGTGAGAACACTCGATGATGACATGAAGGAAGAGCGCATCAGGAAAAAATATTGCAAACTGGTCCTGTTTGCTCACCAGTGAGGCAACACCAGAGCAAGCTGAAATATAAGAGCGACCTCATCTCTACATGGTGTGGGTGTGTTTTGTGGGTTAACTGTGAATTGTGTGGGTTAACTACATGACAGCGTTTCATGTCATTTATGTGACTGACTCACTGTTGATGTGTTGCTGACCCATGTCAGTGTAGAATAAACTCTGGTTATCATTATATCTGCGTGGTTTCTAACATCTCGGTAATAGAAACATACACATCTTAGTTACAATATAATGACTGAATTAAGTAACATCATATAACATGACAACACATCAGATCTTTATATTGAGGAATATTATAGAACAAGCCAAAGAATGGCAAACGACGATGTACCTCAATTTTATAGATTTCTAGAAAGCTTTCGACTCCTTGCCCAGAGAAAGTCTGGGTCATAATGAAGAAATACAGCATACCTGGAAAATTAGTGAACCTTGTAAAAGCCCTTTACCAAGACTTTCAATGTGCGGTCGTCGACCAAGGTGAAACAACAGAATGGTTCAAGGTGAAGACAGGAGTTAAACAGGGGTGTAACATGTCAGGATTCTTATTCCTACTAGTGGGTGATTGGGTCATGAGAAGGACGATAAAGAACACCGAGCGGTAATTTTGGGCACTTTTTTTTCAAACAAGCTCTAAACCATTGGATTCCCCAGGAAAAATGCGTCTAGAATCAACTTCAAACTTAATGAACACCATTTCCTTAAAGAACGGGATTCTGAGCCCGAATATCAGTTCAAATATTAGTATTCTATATTAATTAAATAGTCGGCGGTCCTAAAATTCGCTCCAGCTGCATCATCAGTGCGCCACGCCTTTGCTTTGACAGGCTTACGATCGGCTTCCCAATATGGCCGCCAGACTATTTCCGGTGGCTTCACGGCGGCTAATGCTGCGAGGTGGCCAATTGGCTCTCCATATTATATACCTCCGTGCAACGCACTAACGCAGACCTCTCTCGGCCCCGCCCCCAGCAACCTCTCTCGGCCCCGCCCATAGCTGCCTCGCTCGGCCCCGCCCACAGCGACCTCGCTCGGTCCCGCCCACAGCGACCTTACTCGGTCCCTCCCACAGCGGCATCACTCCGCCCGACACGGCACGGCCCTACACGATATATTATTCGTACAATGCCGGGTACTTCTGCTCGCTGAAAACAAATCTATGTGAAACATGCTAAATCATGCTAAATGCTAATCATGCAGAAGTACCCGGCAAAAACGCAATCGCTCTGAAATACGTGCGAACGCGTAAATGAGTTAATGGCGGCAACGAACATTACGTGATTGCTCTGAGCGAATCAGCGCGCTGCTCTGCTTCCGGTCAGATTCCGGTCATAATATTTCGCGCTGAGATAAAAATATGGTAAAAACATATGAAATAAATTTTTAGGTCAGCCATGTTCGTCCCAGGCTCAATGGCCATGTCTGTGCCAAATATCAAGTACGTGAGCCTCTCCGTTTAGGAGTCTATCGGTAACATTACACACACACACACACACACACACACACACACACACACACACACACACACACACACAAACTGTGTTTTATATATATAGATTTTACTCCACGGGGTCCTAGGATTACCCACCCAAAATATCGTTGCGATCTGTTCAGCCGTTTTTGCGGTACCTTCGAACAGACCGACAGATGCGCATTTGGTGAATTATAGTAAGATTTGCATAATGGGTAACTGAATTGATTCACCAATCAAAAGCTACATTATTTTTTTTTAGATCAAAAGGTCAAAGGTCAAGGTTGCGTAAAATCACCAATTTTCACCCGATTTACCTGAAATTTGTGGAATTTGTAGATCGGTTCACTGAATTGGCTCACCAATGAAAAGGTACGAGTCGAATGTGTTTTGAGATCAAAAGGTCAAAGGTCGAGGTTGCATTAAAAATGTCAATTTTCATCCAATGGACCTGAAATTTAAAGAATTTTCATGTTGGGTCACAGAATTAGTTAAACAATCAAAAGCGTGAAGCTCTTTTTTTTTAATATCCAAAGCACAGAGGTCAAGGTTGCATAAAATCATCACTTTCCGTCCACTTGATGCGAAATTT
This sequence comes from Myxine glutinosa, assembly GCF_964187855.1. Taxonomy (NCBI): domain Eukaryota; kingdom Metazoa; phylum Chordata; class Myxini; order Myxiniformes; family Myxinidae; genus Myxine; species Myxine glutinosa. The sequence goes on from NC_136261.1 coordinate 327,533,136, forward strand.
TAAGAATTTTCATATTGGGTCACAGAATTGGTTCCCCAATCAAAAACTAGAAGCTGATTATTTTTTAGTTCTAAAGCTCAAAGCATAAACATAATTAATTTTATGTTAGTAAAGCAGCATAAAATAGTCGATTTTAATATTGGGTTTTTTCAAACGGTTTTCGTTATTTTTTTAGCATATGTGATTTGGAAGAAGAAGAAGAGACGTCTGAATACAAACAGATGCAGATGGACTTTGCATTTTCAGATGCTTTCAAGTTAAACTTGTAATAGTTGAGTCAATTTCCTCTTCAAATATCTCTTCTTCTGGACGTTAAAACATCACAATCCAGGGAAAATGAGGAAGAAGAAGAGGAAGAAGAAGAGCATTCTACTTAAAAGCAAATATTTCACTTTCTCTATTTGAGGAAAAAGTTACAAATGCACCTATTCTAAATTTAGCTTGATTTATCCTGAAGCAATAGACAGTAGCCATCTTTTGTTTGTCGACATGAAGGTGTGCTTGGTAAAATGGCAAATTACCCAAATAATTTTTACATTTGAGGAAAAGCTGAATGGGTGCAGGTAAATAGGTCAAGGAAAATTCCTGTGGATGTATGTTGGTAGGGAATATGTTCTTCAGCTGAAGTGGTCGTGTACTGTTGTTTTCACAGGTTTTGATATTCTTGATGTCGCTTTTTGTTTTTGTTTTATTTATTATCGAAATTTGTTTATTTAGCTTCTTGTTGAAAAGAGAATCTGAGTATTCATTAAAAATGGAAAATCTGTTTCCCTTTTTGGTCTTGATGAGGTCAATATTTTCATTACAATTAATTATTTTTTTGTTATTGTATATCTGTCGTTTCAGATTTGCTGCTGTGAACTCGAAAATGATTTGGTTGTATTTGTAACACTCAATTGGAGAAATTTCAAGGTGAAGGTGATGGGCCAGAGTAATACACTGCAAGTGCGAGTTCCTGCGGGTGGGAAGGAGGGGGCCATTTAACAAACGAACGTAAGTAACTGGTTCTGAAAGAATGGCAGGTGCTCACTGTAACAGTAGAAAGGTGTTAACGTTGAAAGATGTTCAACATTGAGTGAAATCACTTGTTTATTTCAGGAGAGATGTCCTCAGAGGTTCATACTCATGCACCTGACTCCATAAATCTTTCTGCCACGACATGTCAGACTGAGCAGTCTTCAGATTGCGACTTTATTGAGGATTTTGCAACTTCCTTCTTCCTTAAATTTGCCTCTTCCACTTTCACTGGGCAGTATACTCCTTGGGATACCTCCAGCTCCACGGGATACAAAATTCCCTTGATCAACATCCTTGTGAACATAGCTCGGAGGGTTTGTTCACCTTGTAATCTTCCTGCTGAAATGGACGAAATCATGAATATACTTGGTGACAATGGTTATCCGGAGAATATAATAAAGTTCCCAACCTTTTTGTACTCGCGACCCCTTTCTCAAAACCCCGAAACACACGCGACCCCCCTGCCATCAGCCGTTTCAGTTTTACAAAATTTTCTGAGAAAGAAAAGGGAAGAAAGAGAAAACAATCATTAATTCATCAATTTTTTGCAAATTTTACTGCAATATTCCTTGCACATTATAAAATTCGGGTAATTTTAGTTAGTTAGTCAAACCAAGCTCATCATTTTTTTCTCACTGCCATCCATCGTCACACAATCCATGATCGTCATCACTAACATATCATCATCTCTCCAACCTATCTAGTGGGATGGTTGGGGTTGCATCTGAGCAGCGAGTCTTGGAATTCGTGGCAGGGTGTTTGTAAGAGCCAATCATGTCATCCTCGACATCCAATCTGTTCCTGGTCTTCGTTTTGATGTGTACAAACAACAACAGGCATTTTAAGCCCATTTTCCCTGCAAGAGCAGGGGTTAGCCTTGCGGTCCCCATGACAATCATCTCCATTTTTCCCTATTTTCTGCATCTCCCCTTGTTAACCCCCTTGCCCGCATTTCTTCTTCGACCATCTTTAGCCAAGGCTTTCTTGGTCTTCCCTGTCCTCTACTTCCTTCGACATTCATTTCCATCACTCTTCTCAACCAGTCATTTTCATCCTTCCTCAACACATGACCAAACCATCTCAAACTGTTTCTCTTCACAGCATCCGTCACAGGCTTTATTCCCATCATCTTTCACAATTCATCATTTGTCTTCCCCTCTCTCAACCATACTCCACACATCCACCGAACCAATCGCATTTCCACCCTTTCCAGCCTTCGTTGGTGCTCTGCGTTCATTACCCATGTCTCGCTCCCATAAATCATAACACTTCTCACACATGCAGCATACACCTTTCCCTTCAGCTTCAACGACACTCTCCTCCTCGTCAGCACACCACTCAGTTCCCGAAACTTCTTCCATGCACATCTCACTCTAGCAACCGTTGCTGAGTCTGATCCACCTTCTCCATTCAGCATGTCTCCTAGGTAACAAAATGTTTCAACACCTTCCAGCTTCATGTCGTCTCCAAGATCCAACTCAACATTTCCTCCATCTGCAGCTCCCTCTGTGCACACCTTACACTTGAATGTAGCTGCCACACTGGTTAATGACACTCTCAAACCACTACATTTTTGATGAACCCACTCAGCGCACATTGTACATTGAATGGAATTCACTCCGACACCCTTCCTGCACACAGCACACGGCCACTTCCCAGTTCTTTCCATCTCACCACATGCTTTACCACTTGCCATCACCTTCGTTTTTCCGATATGCACCTTCAGACCTTTTGTCTCCATACATTCCTTCCACTTGTTCATCTTCTCCTTCAGTCCATCCATACTTTCTACAATCAACACCAGATCATCTGCATGCAACAACTCCCACAGTAAACCCTCCTTTACGTTCCGAGCCAGCACCTCCATCACAGCTACAAATAGTAGTGGACTTAGTACCGACCCCTGATGCACTCCCACCTTCACCTCAAACTCACCACTGTTGCCGTCCTTCGTCCTCACAGCTGTGCGCGCTCTTTTGTACATTGCCATCACGACTCTGATCAACCATTCCTCCACTCCTAACTTCCTCAATGCCCATGTCACTACTTCACGTGGAACCCTATCGAATGCTTTCTCCAGATCAACAGACCCAAGAAACAACTTCTTCCTCTTCTCCATGTACTTCTCCTGCAACTGCCTCACAATAAAAAGCACGTCTGTCGTACCTCTTCCTGGCATAAATCCAAACTGCATTTCGTCAATCTTCACTTTCTTCCTTATCCTCCTCTCCAACACCCTTTCCAATACCTTTATTCCATGCTCCAATAACTTTATCGCTCGATACGAGCCACAGTCCAGAGGGTCACCTTTCCCCTTGTATAGAGGGGACGAGGGTACTCGGTTCCCAATCCATGGGAATGCGGCTTTTATCGGAATTCGGAATTTTACTGGAATTGCTTTTATCGCTTCCTCAACTTCCTTCTCGGTTATCTTCTCTGCCGGTCCGAAAACTGGGTTACTCTCTCTGTTGCCATCCCATTCATTCTCTGCATTCAACAGTATTTCCATATATCTCTTCCATCTTCCTTTAATTCCATCTGGGTCCACAACGATTTGTCCCACTTCATCCTTCAAGCAACTCACCCCCATCACATCACACCTCTCTTTCGCTATCTGCTTTGCAATCCTGAATACCGCTCTCTGACCCTCTTCCAAATCCAAGCGTTCTCCGAACATTTTCCTACATGCCTCCTGCGCCTTTGCTACTTCTTTCTTTGCAGCCTTCTTGGCTGCCTTATGTTATAACTTTCATGCTCTGCCTTTTCTGCCTCCATACCCTTCGCCTTCTGCCACTCCTTAAACTTCTTCCTCTTCTCGTCAATCTTCTTTCCAACTTCATCATCCCACCGCCAAGTTTCCGAGTGCCTCGGTGGTCCTTCAGGCCATCCACATACCTCACCAACGGCTCCCAACAGACTATCTTTCATTGACATCCAACCACTTTCAAGCTCAACCACATCATCCTCTACCATACTCAGCCTCTCTTTTAATGCCTCCCTCATTGTCACCTCTTTCAACCTCCACACCTTCATTCTCGGTTGGTACTTCACCCGCCGAGCTCTCCTCGCACCTTTCACCCTTATGTCGCAGACAACCAAGTGGTGCTGTGAAACAGCCTCCTCCCCCAGGATCACCTTTGTGTCCCGGAGGTGCTCCCTATCTCGCCTACGCACCAACAGGTAGTCAACGGTTGTCGTCGACCCACCTGATGTGTATGTAACAAGCTTATTATCCTCTTTCTGGAACTGAGTATTACAAATCAACAAATTAGCTCCATCAGCAAACTCCAAAATCCTTTCACCTTCTCCATTTATCACACCATATCCGTAACCCCCCATGAACTCCCTCAAAACCATCCATACTCCTTCCCACATGTCCATTTAGGTCTCCTCCGACCACAACAACTTTCTCATCTTTCACGTTTTCCATCAGCTTCTCTATCACACATCAGAACGTGTCCTTCTCTTCATCACTCCGACCGACGTGCGGAGCATATCCCGAGATGACGTTCACCAAGAGCATTCCAATCATCATTTTCACCATCATCAACCTTTCACTCACTCTAGTCACACCCACCACACTGTCTACAAACTCCTCAGAAAACAGGACACCAACACCATTCACGCCTTCTGGGCACCCTTGCCACACAAACTTGTATTTCTGTCCCTGCCTACCCTTCACCATTCTCACACCACTTCCCTTCCATCTCGTCTCCTGCACACAACATATGTCCACTCTTCTTCTGACCAATACTTCCACCACTTCTGCCACTCCTTAAACTTCTTCCTCTTCTCGTCAATCTTCTTTCCAACTTCATCATCCCTTAAACTTTTTTGTGAACCCTTAAACTTTTAAACCCTTAAACCTTTGTGAACCCTTAAACATCCCTTAAACTTTTGTTGAAATGTGAACCTGCGACTTCGGGCTGTACTTCTTCCACCACTTTCACGAGCCTCGATCTTGTGTATACAAAAAAAAAAAAATCTCCCTGTCATTGTCCCTACATTCCATGTCCCAAACCTCAGAAACCGATCTCCATGTGGGGAATCGGACTTTTCGTCGTCATAAATGGAGTGATTTCCACCCTTGCTTCAATCCCCACCTTGAGTTTTGACGAGAGGGAGTGAGGTCCCCCACGGGGTACTTCGGGCTGTACCCTGCCCATATGTAATTGTAATTGTCATGGTTCCCTTCTAGAGACAATGTTTTTTATATGGCCGGATGCCCTTCCTGACGCCAACCCTTTTTCGTCGCCTCTTACGACACGCAGGGATCGATTAAACCTATTCTAAAGTGGGGTACACACCGGGGAGAGTTCAGTCTTGAGAATAAAGAGATACTGTTTCCTGGCTCTCTTGAGGGTGGACACACACTTGTTCCGGGCTTTGTGAAAGGAAATTAGATTGCCTTCCATTGGATTTGCCTTCCAGGAGGCGAAGGCAAGTTGTTTCAGGGCAACTGCCTCACCACAAGATTCCGTGTACCATGGACGAGAGGAAGGCTATGACGACTGAAGACGAGATGGGATAAATCTGTGCATGAGAGAGAGCAATTTACTTTGGAAGAATTCCCAGGATGAGTTGATGTTAGAGGCAGTAGAGATGGTCTGCTCTGCGACCTCCCTGCTCCAGATAATCAGTGCATTATGCTCATTGATGGGTAGTTGTGGTGAAGATCCATTTGCAGTTGGTGAATAAGTTGTTGGGGGGATCGGGACGACCAAAGTCCAGCAATGCTCTGGAGCATCTAGTGGATGTGGGACCGAGCCACCATCACCTGCTGCGCACCTCTCACTTTGCGGCTGGAAGGGCTTTCCAGACTGTTTGGTGAACTCATTCATCTTACTCACTGTCTGTGGCTGAGTTAAGTTACTGTCTTTAAGCCGTTTCGGGATTTCGAAGGTGCCCAGAGTATAAACACTGCTGTATAAACATTATGTCTCTCTCTCTCTCTCTCTCTCACTCTCACTCTCACTCTCACTCACTCACTCACTGACTCTTCTCTTCTCCATCATTCAGTTATTGCCATGAAATAAACCTGGGTGTCTGTCATCACATCTGATTCTGTTGCGTTTTCTTTCCTTTGGACGCAATTTTGTGCGCCGTGGATAGATAATTCGGGGGAAGTACCTCATGAAGCGGTTTTGCATTATTGTGGTGCGTGTTTCCCCCGGCACACGCTCTGCCTGATATCTTGACCACTGGGAATTACATCACAGGCTGCAGCACTCATCAGACCTTCAGTAAGCTACCCTGGCGCAAATAATTATTTGGCTTTCCCGACAAACAATGAACGGCGTCTGTTGACCATTTGCCATTAAATTGGTGACTGTGCGCGTGGAAGGTTTTGGCCTCGTGTCCACCACCCGGAACACCGTCTCAGCCCTCCTGCCCTTCTCAACAACTGGATGTATCTGTTCTTCTTGTACCTACCTATTGGTTAAAGTGACTCAATCTAAACTGATTGCGCACTACAACACTTTTGTTCCTAACTTATATCACACATCAAACTGCCTTCCCTCGGCTGTGCTATCCCACACCTCCCTCAAGATCATCAGGCAAGCAGTGCACATGCACCGCCATTTCAAAACATGCCTCATCCTTTTCTACAATCTTTGTCACCCTCATTATCCCCTCCTAATCTCAGCATCTATCATGATTGTTTCACCGTTTCTTCTCTCTCGCTCTCCCTTTCCCCTTCTCTCTCTATCTCTCGCTCTCCCTTTCCCCTTCTCTCTCTATCTCTCCCTCCTCTCGATTCCTTTCCTGTTCTTTTTTTTTCCTGTGCTGGTTATGGCAACTTGTTAAGCCCCAGTACCCCACTGTTAATTCTGCCTTCCATGACCTCATTCTTGCAGGGAAAATATATCTCGGTATGAAATGCAAATAGCATGTGAATAACATGAGATCTGGAAAAATGGCTTCTAGAAAGGAAATATCACATGATGTGAGTATCGATATCAAAATCGTAGCTCGTGAAATTGTGACTCCATGTGGCAGATTACAGCCCCACTTCATGTTTCAGCAGGAGCTGAATGCAAGACTGTGAAGAAGGAACAGCGAAACTGGCAATGTTGACAAGAGAAGCGATCGAGGAAGAAATCCACAACACTCCAAAAGTGATGTTGAGTATTTCATGGTACGTTCTCTGTGATAAACGAAAATACAGTGCAGATCTAGCATGGTTAAGAATTGGTTAATGGTTAAGGTGGCCGGCAAGAGAAGCCTGGGTGAATTGAATTTCGCTAATTTCCTCAATTAATTTCACTTTCAAAGAACTTTATTTTGAAGGTTAATCTTTGTGGTTGCCGTATTTGTGTTTGGTGTACTTTATTTGTGCCAGACTTCCAGAGACGTCCGTGGAACAAATGAACCTTTTCTTTTTTTTTTAGCAGTTGGAACTGCTGCTAAACTCAATTCTGCAGTCAGTTTTAAATTTTGAAATTTGCCTCAGGTTGAGAGATTCTTGTGCTTATGGCATTTTAGTTCTAAAACGTGTGTGCAAATTAAACAAGCATTCTGAGTATTGCGCTGCAATACATGTCCCCTACCAAAGTTCAAAGTGCCATAACTTTGTCAAAAATGATCGAATATGCAAATTTATGCATGGTTGATGCTGGTTTTCAAACTTGATCTGAGGTATGCTGAGACACATGTGTGTCACGCCTCACGTCGTTGATAAGCCCGCATGGTCGCTCCGTGGAGCGGCCTGCACGTATTGCACTGTGTGAATTATATAAATTATTACCAACTCACGGTCTGAGGTACTGGCGATTCAAGAGATATCCTTTTTCTTTAAAAAAAAAATATTTTCGTTTAATTAACGATATCTGCCAAACCACGTGCCCTATCGCAAAATTCCAAAATGACATTTTAGTAGACTGACACGCTGAACAGATCTGTGAAGTTTCCCCTCGATTGGATCAAAAATGAGGGAGGAGCTCGGTTTTAACGGTTCATGCTTAAAACCGTCATAACTCTGAAACCATCAGTAATTTATTATATTTTTCGGTTCACGATCAATGATCGATGTGTATATTATATATGTTGCTTAGCTTGGCTCCGCCCCTCCTGAAAGAGCGCGCTGTGTCGCGCTTTTGACGTTCGCGAGATGAGGCTGAGGGCGCGCGTTGCGGCTTGAGGAGAACTCCAGAATAAACAAAGTGCCATAACTTTGTCATAAATGATCGAATATGCAAATTTATGCACGGTTGATGCTGGTTTTCAAAGTTGATCTGAGGTATGCTGAGACACATGTGTCACGCCTCGCCTCGTTGATAAGCCCGTAAGGTCGCTCCGTGGAGCGGCCTGCACGTATTGCACTGTGTGAATTATATACCAACTCGCAGTCTGAGGTACTAGCGATTCAAGAGATATCCATTAAAAAAAATTTTTTTTCCTTTAATTAACGATATCTGTCAAACCACGTGCCCTATCGCAAATTCCAAAAGGACATTTTAGTAGACTGACATGCTGAACAGATCTGTGAAGTTTCCCCTCGATTGGATCAAAAATGAGGGAGGGGCTTGGTTTTAAAGGTTCATGCTTAAAAACGTCATAACTCTGAAACCATGTGACGCATGACATCATGCTCGCTGACATTTTTGTTCGTCATGGGTATGCGATTCTGCCTGCAAAGTTTGGCCTCGATCTGTTCAGCCGTTGCAGAGAAAAAGGGGTTTTCATGTTTTCACGAAAAACTATGGCGGCCGAACCACGTGACCTGTGATGTCATAATTACCATTAAAATATTCTACAGACCGAGTCCCCCCTACGGTGAAAATTAGATCTCAATCGGTCCTATTATTGCAGAGAAAATGGTTTTTAAAGGAAATTAAAACTTTAAATGGCACTGAGTTAAGGATCATCAGAATTATCAGAATTCCCAAAGTTCGAAGTGCCATAACTTTGTCAAAAATGATCAAAACGTCGTGAAGTTCGAACTCTATCTGTAACTTATCATGAGGAAACCATGTGCCAAGTTTGAAATCATTAGCGTTAAGCGTTTAGAAAAAGTCAGGAAAGCTGTTCATTGCGTGACAGACTGAAGGACAGACTGAAGGACGGACAGACAGACAGACAGACAGACGGACGGAGGGATGGCGTGCAAACCTATAGTCCCCTGCTGTGTACACCGGTAGGAGACTAATAAAGGTATGAATATTGCTTAGAGACGTCCATGGACGCCCAGAGTACACTTTTTTGTAAGTGGGAACTGCTGCTCCAAGCTCATTTCCGCAGTTTAAATTGGAAATTTTTGCTCAAGACAAGAGTCTGCGGGTGTCATAACATATGATTCTCATAACATAGCATATCATTCTCTTGGTTAACTTCTTCTCCACCCCTCTCTCCTTTTCGACCCTCCCACCCTCCCCCAACCACCCCCCCCCGCCCTCCCTCTTTCTCTGTCCACTCCTTGCTCTTCCCCCACCTAATAGATTGCAGCACTCTCCTCCAACCTTTCTCGCTCGCTCCCACCTCCTCCCGGAGTTTATAGCAACGTTTGGTGAGGCGTTGCTCTCCCCACCCTTCTTCTCTCCCCCCGCTCCCTCCTCTCTCTCCTCTCTCTCCTCTCTCTCTCTCTCTCTCTCCTTTCTCTCTCCTTTCTCTCTCCTCTCTCTCCTCTCTCTCTCTCCTCTCTCTCCTATCTCTCCCCTCTCTCTCCTTTCTCTCCTCTCTCTCTCCCCCTCTTCTTATTCCTCTCCCTTCCCTCCCTCTCTTCCCTTTTTCCCCTCCCCGTTCTCTCTCTCTCTCTCTCTCTCTCTCTCTCTCTCTCTCTCTCTCTCTCTCTCTCTCTCTCTCTCTCTCTCTCTCTCTCTCTCTCTCTCGCGCCCCCTGCTGGTCGTTGGTGAGTCGTGCGTGGGTGTGACAATCATGGCTGCTGTGTGTGAGGAGCTGTGAGTACTGTGTTGTGTTGTTTGCCTTTCCCATCCCCCATTTCACTCCCTCTGTGTACTTGTACGTGCTTGTGAAGTTTTCCCCGTGTTTTCCTTCTTTGTTGAGACAAGAGAGAGAAAGAGAGCGCGCACGGTGAGTTTGGTGCGAGTCCTAAAGGACCTTGTGTTCTTCGGGCCTGTGCTCTGCTTGCCGTGTTCTTCATCATCGTCGTTTATCGGCTCCCTTATTCTATTTCTTTTCATTTTACCTTCGCCTGCAGGTTTTGCTCGCGACAGGTTCTCTTTTGTTTGATTTTGAAACCGTTTCTTTCGTTTCATTTATTTTTTAGCTATGGCGAACGTTCGTTTGCACAATAGCAGGTATGAGTCATTGACTCGCAAACACGGGCTTATTGCTTGCCCGCCTGACGGAGTGAGCGTCGAGGACGTGGTAACCAGTATTGGTAACATTGTCGGCCTGGATAATGTCCTCGCTGCCTCCAGGATGAACCACAGAATCGTGGTTTTTGTATCAAAGGAACACCTCGTTAATGAGGTGGTGGAACACGGTTTGTCCTTATCCCAGGGCATTTATTTAAGTGTTAGTCCGATGGACACACCGGCGGTCCGAATCATTTTGTCGAACTTACCGCCGTTTATAAAGAGCGAGCACATTGTCTCTTCGCTTAATCGTTTCGGCACCGTCGTGTCCCGGATATCGATGATCCCCCTGCGACTTCGAGCAGACGCCTCGCTCCGACATGTCATGACCTTCCGGCGTCATTGTTATATTATCCTCAAAGACAACGCTCAGACGCTTAATGCGACCATGACGCTGTCGCTCAATGGTCATAACTATCAAATATATGTGTCGACCGAAACGACGACCTGTTTCATTTGCGGGCAACACGGACATGTTAAAGGTGCCTGCACGAAGGTAACTGTCCCCGTGGGCACGCCTAAACAGGCGGCACCGGGTAATGCTGTGGACAATCAGCCGTCGACATCGACAGCAGCAGTGAGAGATACCTGTACGAAGGTAACTGTCCCCGTGGGCACGCCTAAACAGGCGGCACCTGGTAATGCTGTGGACAATCAGCCGTCGACATCGACAGCAGCAGCGAGAGATACCTGTACGAAGGTAACTGTCCCCGTGGGCACGCCTAAACAGGCAGAACCTGGTAATGCTGTGGACAATCAGCCGTCGACATCGACAGCAGCAGTGAGGGATTCCTCCGTGAATGATGAAGGTTTCACTGTTGTTACTGCTCGGAAGAAGCACAAACGGCCGAACAATAATGACGAAGCAGCAACGAGGGATTCAAAAAAGATTGTGTTGACTGGAAGCGACAATGGACCCCTCACTGGGGTGGCTCCTTGTGTTACCGGCATAGCCTTACACAATAGATTTGCATCTCTAACTCCTGATGATGATAAAGAATTAATGAATCAGAGTGAAAGAGCTGCTTGTGATGACAATAATGGACCTACAGAGCCCATTTTAGCCTCCGCCTCTGCGGGGCGTGAGGAACCTGAGGAGGTCGTGCCTCAGAATGGCCTGGGCTGTGCGGACATGGAATGCACAGTTTCTGTCTGTGCGGGGCATGAGGCACCTGAAGAGGTCGTGCCTCAGAATGCCCCGGGCTGTGCTGACATAGAATGTACAGTCTCTGTCTGTGCGGGGCGTGAGGCACCTGAGGAGGTCGTGCCTCAGAATGTCCAGGGCTGTGCGGAATGTACAGTTTCTGTCCGTGCGGGGCGTGAGGCACCTGAGGAGGTCGTGCCTCAGAATGTCCCGGGCTGCGCAGACATGGAATGCGCAGTTTCTGTATCAGCTGGGCATGACGCACCTGAGGAGGTTGTGCCTCAGGATGTCCCAGGCTGTGCCCTCAAGACATATACAAGTTCTGTCGTTGAAACGCCTCATATAATTCCGGAGCGTGGCATGACCATAGCGGGTCATGAAGAGGTGAATCTCGCAACACCTGTTGCATCATTGTCTGATTTGCAGACGTGTCCAAAACCTGCAGACATTCAGGGGATGGCACACACAGCATCTGCTGCACCGGCACCTGCTTTATCGTTAGAGGGTGAGACTCACGCTGATCAATTGGACTATGACTCCGATGGAGCCTCATCCCTCACGTCTGGCATCAGCATCGAGGCTTGGAACGAAGTGTTGTTGTCTCATGGGCCGGAGGGTGACCCGGGCATCACACCTGCAGAAATTCTAAAATTCCTGAAAGACACTTTTCGGAAGAGGCGAGTAAAGGTGAAAGATTTCTTTCCAGACCTAAAAATCTTCATAACATCCGCGAAATATCTCGTCCTGAAGTCCAGCCAGTTCGGAGTTGGGGAACGAGAAGTATTCCGCCTCAAGAAGTACATCGTCAAAGCGAAGGAAGAGCTACAAGTAGACCAACCTTCCGCTATATAACCCCTTCCCCTTCTTCTTCACATGACCTTTTCTGTAGCTACCTTGAATATCAATGGGGGGCGGTCCCCATTGCGCAAGACCCAGGTGAAATTACTCACTGAGGAAAAGCATATTGATGTCATGCTTTTACAGGAGACGAGATGCAGTCCTTCGTGCGAAAGCCAATGGCGAAGGTTGATGAACGGCCAATGGTTTTTCAGTAGCTTGGCTTGCCCTAGAGCCGGGGTAGCTATATTCTTCTCATCTTCTTTTTTCCTCCAAACTGACATTGTTTTTGAAGACATAATTAAGGGGTATCTAATTTCTGTGTCTTTCACCTTCAATGGTTACAGGCACACACTTTTTAATGTCTACTCACCCAGTGACAGCACTGACAGGGTCACCTTCTTCACACAGTTAGAAACATCACTCACTCATGCAGATTTTAATAATCTTGTTTGCTTGAGTGGGGATTTTAATTGTACTCTAGACTCTGCCATGGACCGGAACGGTAAAGAACCTCATCTAGCTAGTACCATCCCACTGGCAAGGGTTTTATCTAAATTCTCTTTCGTTGATGCGTGGAGACTTCACAACCCCCTCATACGCCAGTATACATGGTGTCGCTGTCTTGACGGTCGGCTTTCCTTCGCTCGGCTAGATCGTGTTTACATAAATAGTAACTTTCTTAACATGATGGGCAATGTGCAAATTTTACCAATCGGTTTCTCCGATCATCACATGGTCACCTTTTCTCTTCTCTCTCCGATACGGAACTATGGAGCTGCACATTGGATTTTTAATGTGGACCTTTTAGAGGATCAAGCTTTCCTTAAAGCCTTCCGGGTTTTCTGGGGTACACTGCTTTTGCGGAAACCTTCTTTTTCTTCCCTCAATCAATGGTGGGATAATGCCAAGGTGCAAATTAAAACCTTTTGTCAGCAGTATAGATTCTTTTGTTCAAAAGATGAGTCTCTCTTTAAAAGTGTTATTGAAAAAGAAATTTTAGCTTTGCAAAGCCATCTGTCACCTTCCAACACAATGGAAACGAATCTTTCATTGGCCAAAAAGAAAGCTATTCTCAACAGGCTATGTGTAAAACAAGCTAGAGGTGCCATGGTTCGTCTCCGTGTGGAGAATTTGCGTCATCTGGACGTGCCTTCTAGTTTCTTCTTTCGACTTGAACACACTTCAAAGGGTAGCGAGCAGCTCACCTTGTTACGGACTGTGCAGGGCAATATGATAAAGGATCACAAGGGCATTAGAACCCTGGTTAAAGATTACTTCTCTGATCTGTATTGTAGGAAAGACATTGATGACGAAATGGTGCATTCTTTAACCGCGTCCTTGCCCACCTTGTCAGCTACTGCACGTCAAGAGCTGGACAGAAAGATAACTATGGAGGAACTGTTTGTTGCACTACAAGCCTTGCCGAATGGAAAAGCCTCTGGCTTGGATGGACTCCCCGTAGAGTTCTACAAAGCTTTCTGGGATCTCTTTGGGACGGAACTGTTGGAAATATTTTCTGACAGTTTACGACTCAACCAACTGCCACTCAGCTGCCGTAGAGCGGTGCTTGCCCTAATACCCAAGAAGGGAGATCTGCATCGGGTGGAAAATTGGCGTCCGATATCCTTGCTATGCGTGGATTATAAAATCTTTTCCAAGGCTCTCACCAACCGGCTCAGAGTCGTGATTGGGGAGATCATACACCCAGATCAATCTTACTGTGTCCCTAAAAGGTCAATTCACGACAGTATCTTTATTGTACGTGACATGATTGATATCTGCTCTCTCGAACAAAGAAATGTTGGTCTGGTGTTCCTCGATCAAGAAAAGGCCTTCGATGCCATCGATCACTTTTATCTTTTCTCTGTTTTACGGGGGTTTGGTTTTGGTGAATTTTTTATCTCTCACGTACAGCTACTGTATAATAACATTTTTAGTTTAGCAAAAGTTAACAACATTTTATGTCAGCCTTTCCCGGCTAGTAGAGGCATTCGTCAAGGTTGCCCTCTTTCCGGCCTCCTGTACTCCCTCGCGATTGAGCCTTTGCTCGTTCGTTTGCGCGCACGTCTTCCTGGTTTCGTTCCTCAACCAACTGCGAACCCGTTCAAGGTGATTGCTTATGCAGACGATCTTTGTGCAATCGTTCACTCGGATGAGGACGTCTTGGCCTTGGTCCAATGCGTCCATGAATTCAGTTTGGCAAGTTCGGCAAAAGTGAATTGGAAAAAGAGCAGAGCTCTCTACCTTGGTCCGCAAAATGGCGCCACTCCTCCGACTCTGCCGGAGCAACTCGAATGGGCATGGGATGGCGTTCTTTACCTTGGTGTCTTTCTTGGTACCGAAAACTTCATTTTGAGAAACTGGGAATCTCTCATAATTAAAACTGAGAGGCGGCTGCTAAAATGGAAGGGCTTACTCTGCCAACTCTCCTATCGGGGCCGAACCCTCATTATAAATAACCTTGCAGCATCGATGCTTTGGCACGTTTTTATGGCACTGCAGCCCCCGGATTTTATTCTTAAAAAACTGCAATCTATTTTTATTGACTTCTTTTGGGGGGGGAAGCACTGGCTCAAACCTGGTGTGTTAAACCTACCCGTTGCTGAAGGAGGACAGGGTCTGATTGCCATTACCAGTAAAGTTATGGCTTTTCGCCTCCTGTCGCTTCGTCGACTGCTGTACACAGACGTCCCGTGGAAGGCATTGGCTCACTGCCTGCTTCGGCAGGCAGGGAGACTCGGCTACGATCAGGAGCTGTTCCTTATTGGCAGCAAGAAAGTCGATATGGCATCAGTCCCCCTGTTCTACAGGAGTGTGCTGGAGGCATGGCAGGCGGTTACCGTTCGCCGTGATAACAGTAATTATTCCCTTGAAATGTTCTTAAACGAGCCAATTTTTTTAAACCCCATTTTTGAAGGGGTCTGCAGTGATCGTACTTTTATGCAAAAGTTTATTGATGCTGGATGCACCAAGGTTAAAGATTTTAGAACCCCTCCTCCTTACAAGTGGAAACCAGCTGCTGACGTCGCTGTTGCCACTGGAGTTAGGTCCATTCGGGTCATTGGGAGGATATTCTCTGTGATTCTGCGCTTTTTCAAGCAAACCAAGCTAAAATGGGCTCCACAGGTGGAAGCTGGCCCTCTCTCATCCCAACACCCCTTTCCAGAGCTTTTGCTTCTTTTTCAAGGTTTCACCTCCTTTAAGTTGATGGAAAAATCCTCTGTTTATGGCATGTGTGTCAAAACCCTTGTTTCTGATAGACCTGCAGAACCACAAGCGCACTGGAGGAGAATGCTCCAGACTACTCATTCTACTTCGATAAACTGGCTTGTTATGTACAAGGTACCCATTGCCAAACGCTCCGGGGACTTGCAGTGGCGATTGGCACATCACATTTTACCCTCAAACGTTTTGATACACCGAATGTGTCCACATGTCCTTGAAAAGTGCCCTTTTTGTGATGCCCAGGAAACTCTTTTTCATGCCTTTGTTGGATGCCCAAGATTGACACCACTTTTTACTGTTTTATCGCATGTCATTCAAGGGTTGGGGTTGGTTTTTACACACTGTGTTTTTATATTTGGTTTTAGTATTAAACGCAGATGTAGGCACGAATGTTTTTTAGCCAACTTTTTAATTTCTGAGGCAAAACTTGCTATATATGTGTCCAGGAAAAGGAAAATCCGGAACAGTGTTGTTCCAGTGGATGACGCTGTAGTCTTTCTTAGGTCATTGGTGTCGTCTCGGCTGAACCTGGAATTGTCTTTTGATAACTGTGGGGACTTCCAGAAACGATGGTGTGTTCGGCGTTCCTTGTGCAGTTTAACTGACGGAGTCCTTACATTAAACTTGTAATATAGCATTGCTCTCTTATTTGGTGTAATGTGAAATGCTTCGAAATGGTACCTTTTTATGACTGTATATATCAACTTTATTTGCTGTCTGTTTTGATTTGTAACCATGGTTTTCTTTTTCTCACTGTCTGTATTTGTAGAAATGCTCTCATGACCTGTAAATATTTTTTGTTTTACCTGTCTGCATTGGTGGAAAAGGTTTTTTCCTTCAAAAAAAGGAATGAAATCTCTCTCTCTCTCTCTCTCTCTCTCCCTTTCTCCCTCTCTCTCCCTCTCTCAATGTTTCGCTTAATTTAATTAAATGCTTAATTTTGCTCTTGATGTGGTCATAGCTCTTGCATGAGCATTTCCTTTGAAATTGTTTGTGGTTTTGTTTGTGTCTTCACCTTTGGTTTGTAAAATTTTTATACTTGCTGGTTTCCTTTAAATATCCTTTGCTCCTTTTGGTGAATTCATGATCCTTACGGAATGTTTCTTTAAACTGGTTGCTTTGCTTACAACCGCTTTGTGGAATTGCTTGTATTTTTATAATAAAAGGGCACAAAAGTCTCTCTCTCTCTCTCTTTCTCTCTCTCTCTTCTCCCTTCTCTCTTCTCTCTTCTCTCTCTTTCCTTCCCCCTTTCTCCCCTCCGTCTCCTCTTCATTTTGCAGGAATATGGCTTCCACCAAAAGAAGGAAATTGCCAACAAGCGAAATTGACAAAAAACGACTTGCAAAAGCTACATCCAGAGCAGCCTTCCTCTTCAACAGCATGAAGCAAGGTGAGAAGCAAATGCAGCAGGAATGGTTGCATCCAAAGCAACTGAAACTCCTCAAGAGAAAGAAAGAAGACGAGAAGAATGGTCATTTTTAACCCTGGATCAGTCAAAGCTCAATTTCCGCAGTTAAAATTTTACAATTAGGATCAAGACAAGAGTCTGCGGTGTCATAACATATCA
Organism: Myxine glutinosa; assembly: GCF_964187855.1. Classification (NCBI taxonomy): domain Eukaryota; kingdom Metazoa; phylum Chordata; class Myxini; order Myxiniformes; family Myxinidae; genus Myxine; species Myxine glutinosa. The sequence goes on from NC_136261.1 coordinate 327,550,246, forward strand.
CTCTCAAAACATAGCATATCATTCTCTTGGCTCACTCCCTCTCCACCCCTCACCTTTTCTACCCTCCCACTCCCCCGTCCCACCCACTCAACCCCTCCCTTCCCGTTTCTCTCTCTTTCTCTGTCCACTGCTCACTCTTCCCCCTCCTAATAAATTGCAGAACTCCACTCCAACCTCTCTCGCCTTCTCCCACCTCCTCCCGGAGTTTATAGTAATGTTTGGTCAGGCGTTGCTCTCCCCACCCTTCCCCTCTCCCCCCTCCTCTCTCTCTCTCTCTCCCTCATCTTGCTCCTCTCCCTTCCCTCTCTCTGTTCTCCTTTCTCCACTATCTTCCCCTTTCCCCTCCCCTTTCTCTTTTTCTCTCTCTCTCTCTTTCCCTCTCTCTTTTTCCCTCTCTTTTTCCCTCTCTCTCTTTTCCCCCCTCTTTTCCCCCTCTCACTTTTCCCCCTCTCTCTTTTCCCCCCTCTTTTCCCTCTCTCTTTCCCCCCTCTCTCTTTCCCCCCTCTCTCTTTCCCCTCTCTCTCTTTCCCCCCCTCTCTCTTTCCCCCTCTCTCTCTTTCCCCCCCTCTCTCTTTCCCCCCCTCTCTCTTTCCCCCCCTCTCTCTTTCCCCCCCTCTCTCTTTCCCCCCTCTCTCTTTCCCCCCCTCTCTCTTCCCCCCCCTCTCTCTTCCCCCCCTCTCTCTTTCCCCCCTCTCTCTTTCCCCCCTCTCTCTTTTCCCCCCTCTCTCTTTCCCCCCTCTTTTCCCCCCTCTTTTTCCCCCTCTTTTCCCCCCTCTCTCTTTTTCCCCCTCTCTTTTTCCCCCTCTCTCTTTTTTCCCCTCTTTCCCCCCTCTCTTTTCCCCCTCTTTCCCCCCTCTTTCCCCCCTCTCTTTTCCCCCTCTTTCCCCCCTCTCTTTTCCCCCTCTTTTCCCCCCCTCTCTTCCCCCCCTCTCTCTCCCCCCTCTCTCTTTCCCCCCTCTCTCTTTTTCCCCCTCTCTCTTTTTCCCCCTCTCTCTTTTTCCCCCTCTCTCTTTTTCCCCCTCTCTCTTTTTCCCCCTCTCTCTCTTTTTTCCCCCTCTCTCTTTTTTTCCCCTCTCTCTCTTTTTTTCCCCTCTCTCTCTTTTTTCCCCCTCTCTCTCTTTTTTCCCCCTCTCTCTTTTCCCCCCTCTCTCTCTTTTTCTCCCTCTCTCTTTTCCCCCTCTTTATTTTGCAGGAATATGGCTTCAACCAAAAGAAGGAAATGTCCAACAAGCAAACTTGACAAAAAATCGACGTGCAAAAGTTGCCTCCAGAGCAGCCTTCCTCTTCAGCAGCAGGAATGGCTGCATCCAAAGCAACTGAAACTCCTCAAGAGCGAGAAAGAAGACGAGAGGAATGGTCATGTTTAACCTTGATCGACAAAGAATCCCAGGGGGTTAAATATCACAGCAAGGTAAGCTTTGGTCTTATTTGCTCCCTCCCACCTCTCTCTCTCTCTTTACTCTCCTCCTCCTCCTCTCTTCCCACCATCTTCCCTCTTCCACCCTCACCCCCTCTCTCTCTGCCCAACCCCCTTTCCCACCCTACCCTCTCTCTCCCACCTCTTTCTCCCACCCCACTCCGCCACCCCCACCCCCAGCTCCGTGTCAGCAAAGCGATGGGTGATATTTGCTCGTGTAGTGGTATGACTAGGTACACTAGGTATAAAATGCAAATAACATGTCAATACCATCAGATATGTAAAATGGCTTCTGGAAAAGAAAATATCACATGACAAGAGTATCGATACCAGTCTTATCTGGTGAAATTGTGACTCCATGTGGCATATTGCTTCCCCACTTCATGTTTCTTAGCAAGAGTAACGGTCGAGGAAGAAATCCACAACTCTCCAAAATTTATGTGAAGTACGTCGAGGTACGTTCTCCTTGTGATAAATGACTACAGTTCAGATATTGTGAATGACCAAGCTGAAAGTATGCTTGGCCTATGTGCTTGAGTAGGTTAAAGTTACACCTGTATTTAGGGATCTGTCAGAGATAAGTGCTATGTAATATGTGCACTGACGAAGGAGTTGATTGTAATCTTAGAGCAGAATAGGGTAAGATGTACTGCATAAAGACCTTCTGTTGCATTGTCTGCCATTATATATTACTAGCAACGGTACCCGCCCTAAGGGTGGGGCTTCAATTGGGAGGCGCAAATGATTGGGTGACCATCGTTTTGGGTGACCTTGAGCTTGACCTTGGGCCTAGAGAGTTAAAAATTGGGCACATGCTATTCCAGGTCAAGGCAAATATGTGTGAAGTATGGCGATGCTATGTGCAACGATGTAGACGTAGTACTGCGCACAGACAGACAGACAGACAAGCCAACCAACCAACATACTTGCCGGAATCTATTCTGGCAAGTAATAACATGCGACCAACGAATATTTTCCAAAATCTTCGATTTTCGCAAGTATCAAAATAACAAACAGACAGAGGTGAAAACATAACCTCTGTCCACCTTCTGTGGTGGAGATAATAACCTGTGGACGTAATATTGTACAAAGCAGACAGATTTTTGTTTTCTGCCACAGCCTTATCAGCTCATCCTCACGTTCATCAGTTCAGAAGTTTTCCATTGTGGTACGGGAAGGAAGCGCGAGGCAGTTATGCACACTCAGATTGGCTCGGCGGGAGCATATTTGTCCAATCACGTGCACACCAATGGACGAATAGCAACTACGACCAACCAGGATCGAACATCTGACAGAGCCCGACGCAATGTAATTTTACATGACCGGCTGTCCACAACAACCCACCTTCCAAGGCGAGACCATTCAGTTGCGTCGCGTCGTTGGTGTGGCCAAGCCCTTAGCTTGATAATTATATTAAAAATCGATGTTTTCACAGAAACAATTTTTGGGGGGCATTGCCTTTATCTGGCTTGCAATTAGTGTACTCAATGTGCTTTTGGTATTGTCTTGAACTTTCTGTACCTAAATTGGCATCTAATGTGTTTAGTTTGCTCAAGTCAGCCTTCTCCTGACGTTTGTTATACTAGGGCATGCCCGTACTATATATATATGTAAAATTATATCCCCCCCCTCTATTTACATGAAATGGTTTGGTTCATTCGCAAAGCCAAAGCGAACGGCTTGCGAGTACGGTGACAATCCCCCCCCTCTATTTACATGAAATGGTTTGGTCCAAAGCGAACGGCTTGCGGAGTTTGGTAAAGAAATCGCCATAGCGTGCACAAACGCGCAGGAAAGCGAAAGAATCGCAAATTAGTTTTAATTAGTTTTAAAACATAGTTTAACGCCAACATAGTTTGCCAACGTGAAATAAATGAATACGCTCTCAAATGTGCCGTCCGAGGCAGAGTCTGTTCGGCACGTTCGGCACACGTGATAGCTCGCTGCTCTCTGATTGGTTGAATCGTTTTTTGGACATAGCTCGGTAACTACTTGTCCGATTAATATGAAACCTTGAAAAGGCACATCCTCGGGTCCCCAGCAATATACCTGGCAAGTTTAAAGTATATCGGACCCGTGGTTGTCGAGAAACAGCGGTCACAGACAAACAAACACACAGAGATTACTGGAATTATAGATAGATGAAACTTGAAAATGATCTTTCTATATTTATATATTTATATAGGTTGGGAAACGTTGGGTTGGGAAACGCCAATGTCTTTTGTTTAAATCCATCAGCGACGCAACCGGAACTTTTGCGAGTTGAATCTAATGTTAAAAAGTTATTTTAAAATAACTAATTCCTGCATCAATAACTATCGATGATAAATGTTAAACTTCTGCCATTTGGTGGATTTTCGCTTTGCCTCTTTTTTTAAACCTGTCAAAAAAGTATGATGATGACATACTGTATGAACTGAGGTCATTGACAGGGTTTCATAATGTAAATGATGTATTTTAAAATACTTCAATTTTATTTTGTATTTGTATATTTTAAAATTATTTATCTTCCATTCTAAAGTTTAGTCCTTGCTGGCATATCTGGGAGATCTACTGGTGAATGATGCAGTCTGTGTGACAGCACATTCTACCTGCTCACTGAGACAAATAGACTTTTCTAATACAGACATGCAGACATCTCCCCATCATGCGGAGAAACTGGTCTGCAGATTTGCCCTGTAGGTGCCAGTCCCTGGGTTTGCACCAAACTTGTCATTGTTCCATGCTCCTGTGAAGCTGGCAAAGCCGAACCTCCGCGGTACAACAGCTAAAGCAAATCCCGTGGCAATTCCTAAAGCAAATCCAGCAAGTAGTGCATATCCAGCAACCACAACCACAGTACTTCTTGAGGGAGTTGCTGGGGAAATCGGCAAACATGATGCAGTAGGGTTAGAAGGGTACGTTGATGTACTGTAAAATGAAAAAAGGTCAGAGGCAGTAGGAAGTGATACTGAAGAGGTTCTGGACAGAGAGTCTGGAGCTGCAACGAGGATGAAAAACAAGCGAGTAACAAATTAGTGACAATTGTATTCACTATTTTGAATAAAAAACGTTGAATATATATATATATATATATAAATTTAATAGAACAAAAACAAAGACCTCAACACTTTTCAAATCTTTCAAGCAGAGTAATCTATTATTGACATTTCCTTGAGGGTAAAAACATCATTATACAAAGAATAATCAATCAAACTAAAATACTCCATATGTTGTCTGTCTGCCTGTCTGACCGTAATACATTCGGTCATTACTTATCCAACCTCAATCAAAATTAACAGTTGGATTAAAGGTCACACGACAGAGATTGGAACGACTTCATTCACCCTCCTTCCTTAAGGAGTTTCTCCTCCTTTCACAAAAACCGTGTTAAGGTGTATAAATAGCTTCTCATGGTGTTCCATGTGGCCCACCTACCAGCAGTAAAAATATGAACCACGAACACATATGATTACCTTTTTAAAACTGTCGCTACTGTTGTTTGACACCGCGCCCCAATTGTAACCTTTATTTCATGCATAACCCTATAGTCCCATAGGGAGCGGGTATATAAGTGCTATAAAAGGAGCCGTGCGTGCATCCGTCAGTGCGTGCTTCTGGGTTCCACCCATTGGTTGGACAGTTCACCTGACTCCACCCACAATTTCTATACTACGGCGTCATGTTGACGATTACTGCTATGCAAAGTCAATGACGTCATATTCATCATCACCATGCCCTCCCTTCAATTTTTCCCTTCAGTGTAAAATGACCAAAGCGACAGTAAAAAGGATTTTGACCCCTTGTGAAGATAGATTCCTCATTCCTGGAATATCATTGCAGCGAGAAGGTCTTTTGGTCCATTACAGCAGTGTGCCTTCCCCAAAGAAAGTCAATTCGACCACTTGGACAGTTATGCGCTGAAACCCCACATTTCCACAAGAGTGCATTAGGCCTGGGGGACTTGCAGAGATATAGGAATAAGGAACTTCAAAACGTTTTTTTTTTCATATATTAAATATTTTCAATGAAAATATGGATTATGTGAAGAGAGCAGATTTGAGGACATGGAAAATGAATGCAGGAATACTCCCATTCCACAAGCAATTAACTGTCATAATCAGTTACATTCAGACTCTACCTCAAATACAGGCCTGGATATTACAAATCAGTGCAGCACACCATCATTTTCATGTCAAAAGAAGGAACTGATAATATTCCCCTGACAGTGAAGTACACAAACCAGTGTGAGATAGAGGAAGATGGAATTGGATTAAAAGGTGTGTGAACAAAAGGAGAACTGTGAGTTCATCACAAAAAGTTGAAAAAGGGAAGAAAAATGGGTGGAGAAATGAACACGACTGTCGGGCAAAAGCTGAGGTGTCCATGTTCTACTGTGGGAGGCCTGAAATGTAGAGCTGGTGCTGTGCAGGGGAAAATAAAGTGGACAGATTTTTCTTCGCAAGAAGACGTGAAAGTGCAAATTGAAGAAGAGAAAACATTGTAAGCGACAGCAGATAAGCTGAAATATAGTGAGCGCATATATAAAGGTATTTGATGGATGAGTCGATTGGAAATGTTGGCAAACAACTGTTACAAACAACAAAGACAACCACAATAATAGTTCAGATGAGGCTGGAAAAAACACAATCAAGGAATCTTCTTTGTTCATGTGCATCATTGTCTGACGGTGTGACGTGCCACTGATGCAATGCACTCTGCTGGTTAGGCCAGCAATTTAAAATTTGTTCTTGGTTCCAGCGATAGGTTGTCGACTCTTTGCAAAGAACACCATGAGATCTTTAACATCCATCAACTAATGGCGGCACACGAGGCGCCTGCCTGTTTAATGTCCATCCAATGGATGCTACACACAATTATATGGATCACCCTGTCTGTGACGCATCGGTATAACAGTTTACACTACTCACAATAAGTTAGGGATATTGTGGGAGTGAGTTTATTTATTTTATAGGGGTTCGTGTTATGGTATTGAAATGAAGGATGCTGTGTTTTTCACACACATTAATAACCATAGAATTAGGACCAACAACTTTTTTCAATATAATTAATACACAAAATCAACCACACTGAAGAACCTGCCAATATCCCTAACTTATTGTGAGTAGTGTATATACAGACTTGGCATTTAATATGGAATATTTTTTTTGTTGGGGTGAACTTACTTTTCAAGATGTCTTAGAACCAAAAGTTCATTGGAATTATGTTGAAATTATTCTAGATTTTGTTAATGTGACCTTTAAAAGAAACAAAAACCACATTTGACATTTCGAAACAAATAAATTGATCCTTGAAAGTGATGTAAACTGATATCGAACTCAATTCATGGACAGTACTGTGTTAAACTTCTGTACGTTTTCCAGAAGTAGCTCTTTATTTTGCACATTAGCCAAATTTATTTTCAACAAAAACAAAAGCTAAATTACGACTGGGATTACGGACAGTAAAATTACAGTTCAGTACTTCGTGTAACCCCCACGAGCATTCAGGAGAGCACGTACACGTTGAGGCATACTGTTCACGAGATTTGCCAAGGTTTGGACAGGAATCGCTTGGCATGCAGTGACAATAGTCTGCTGCAATTCACGCACAGAGGTCGGCTGCTGGTTCAAGTGGTCGATTTGATGCGTTAATTCTGCCCACAAGTTCTCTCTCGGATTCATATCTGGGGACATGGCAGGCCACTCCATATGCTCTACACCACGGTCAGCAAGAAAGTGTTGGATCATGCGAGCACGATGAGGCCGTGCATTGTCATCTTGGAAGACAAAGTTTCCTCGAAAGGCTGCACGAGCAAATGGAAGCAATGTTTCTTCCAGAATGGCCCTGTACTTGAACTGGTCCAGGTTTCCATTCAGAACAACCAGGTCAGTTTTGCCCCCTGCATGAAAAGCAGCCCAAACGGTCACCCCACCACCTCCAGTTTGGACTTTTGTCACTATACAATCTTTGTTGTAGGCTTCATGCACTTGTCTGCGCACTCAGACGCGGCCATCATGACGATAGACCAGAAATCTAGACTCGTCACTGAAGATCACGTGATTCCAGTGTCCTGGCTGCCATTGACGGTGCTCTCTGGCCCACTGCAATCGGTGCTGGTGGTGTTGTCTGGTCAGTCGTGGCTTTCTCAGGGGACGCCTGGCACGATAGCCTGCTTGAACCAGTCGTTGGCTGACTAGCCTTCTGGATACAGGCACATTTGTCAGTTGCTGCCAATCAGCCCTAAGCCGATTAGCTGACTTGGTACGGCCATTGCGGACTAACCGGTGCAGCTGGCGATCATCCCTCCTTGTGGTTCTGCGGGGATGTCCTGGCCTCGGTATTGGAGTAGGGACACCCCTCTGAGCATTTCGTTTCAGGATCTTTGACACCTGACCTTGAGTGATGCCATACTCCCGAGCAATAGCACGGTCTTTCATTCCGTAATTTCGTAAAGCCACCACTCCATGACAAACAGCATTGTCGAGTTGACGGACCATCTCCAGAGGAAGCGGCAATAACTTTTGGAGACGTGCAGCAGTTGTTTTCCACTAATACAGAACGCAACAACCCTTGTATACCCGACTGTGAAGCCAATCGTCAAATGCACCTGTCCGTACATTTTGCCACGCCACCTGTGATATAATCCTGTTGTTGACTTCTTCCTGCGACAGACAATCAGTGACATGGTTCTTTTAACAAATAAATCACCAAAGTGTAAAAGAAACTCACCAGATTGATATACTGAGTTAAGAAAGTAAACCCAAGTCAAGAAAAAAATATATATTCCATATTAAATGCCAAGTCTGTATATAGCTGAACCTAGATTTATATCCAGGCCAGACAGATTAGAGGCCAGTCTCCGGAAAAGACCGACTTCCGGTCCCTCGAGCGACGGGGCTTGCTTCGATCTCTCCACGGCATCAAAGTTTGAGTGTTTTCCCGTTCGTTTCTTTGTGAAATTTCCGCTGCGTATTTTGTTGTGTATGTGTTATTGTGTGTTTCTATTTGGTTTTGGTTTTGTAGTTGTTGCAAATTTGTGTAATTAGTCATTTCTTTGTTCACGCCTCGTGCGCCTCGTGCGGCCTGGTGTCTCGTGCGGCCTCCTCGTCTCGACTTGTGCCCCGCCCCCTATATCTCGTTTTTCTTTCACCTCTGCTCCTGCTTTCTCAAATCCACGTTCTCACTTAGAGACTTTTCCCAGATTGTTTTTCATGGTTTTGTTTAAATATTTATTTAAATATGTTTAAACCGCAGCCGTGATGCTGACGCCGCCCCCCCCCCTCTCCCACCCCCCAGAATTTCCATGTTTTAAACGTTTCCCAGTGTGTACCCTGGATAAGAATAGGTACGCTGTATCCCTCCTGCGTGTCGTAAGAGGCGACTGGGAGGGTTGGCGTCAGGAAGGGCATCCGGCCATAAAAACATTGCCTCAAAGAGAGAACCATGACAATTACAACTACATGTGGGCAGGGTACAGCCCGAAGTGGAGATCGGTTTCTGAGGTTTGGGACATGGAATGTAGGGACAATGACAGGGAGATCAGGAGAAGTGGTGGAAGTATTGGTCAGAAGAAGAGTGGACATATGTTGTATGCAAGAGACGAGATGGAAGGGAAGTGGTGTGAGAATGGTGAAGGGTAGGCAGGGATAGAAATACAAGTTTGTGTGGCAAGGGTGGCCGGAGGGCGTGAATGGTGTTGGTGTCCTGTTTTCTGAGGTGTTTGTAGACAGTGTGGTGAGTGTGACTAGAGTGAGTGATAGGTTGATGATGGTGAAAATGATGATTGGAACGCTCTTGGTGAACGTCATCTCGGGATATGCTCCGCAGGTTGGTCGAAGCGATGAAGAGAAGGACAAGTTCTGGTGTGCGATAGAGAAGCTGATGGAAAACGTGAAAGATGAGGAAGTTGTTGTGGTAGGAGGAGACCTAAATGGACATGTGGGAAGGAGTATGGATGGTTTTGACGGAGTTCATGGGGGTTACGGATATGGTGTGAGAAATGGAGAAGGTGAAACGATTTTGGAGTTTGCTGATGGAGCTGATTTGTTGATTTGTAATACTCAGTGACAGAAAGAGGATAATAAGCTTGTTACATACACGTCAGGTGGGTCGACGACAACCGTTGACTACCTGATGGTGCGTAGGCGAGATAGGGGGCACCTCCGGGACACAAAGGTGATCCCGGGGGAGGAGGCTGTTTCACAGCACCACTTGGTTGTCTGCGACGTAAGGGTGAAAGGTGCGAGGAGAGCTCGGCGGGTGAGGTACCAACCGAGAATGAAGGTGTGGAGGTTGAAAGAGGTGACAGTAAGGGAGGCATTAAAAGAGAGGCTGAGTAGGGTCGAGGATGATGTGGTTGAGCTTGAAAGTGGTTGGATGTCAATGAAAGCTAGTCTGTTGGGAGCCGTTGATGAGGTATGTGGATGGACAAAAGGACCACCGAGGCACTCGGAAACATGGTGGTGGGATGATGAAGTTGGAAAGAGGATTGACGAGAAGAGGAAGAAGTTCAAGGAGTGGCAGAAGGCGAAGGGTACGGGAGCAGAAACAGCAGAGCATGAAAGTTATAAGGCAGCCAGGAAGGCTGCAAAGAAAAAGGTAGCAAAGGCGCAGGAGGCATTTAGGAAAATGTTCGGAGAACGCTTGGATTCGGAAGAGGGTCAGAAAGCAGTATTCAGGATTGCAAAGCAGAGAGCGAAAGAGAGGTGTGATGTGATGGGGGTGAGTTGCTTGAAGGATGAAGTGGGACAAATCGTTGTCGACCCAGATGGAATTAAAGGAAGATGGAAAAGATATATGGAAATGCTGTTGAATACAGAGAATGAATGGGATGGCAACATGGAGAGTAACCCAGTTTTCGGACCGGCAGAGAAGATAACCGAGAAGGAAGTTGAGGAAGCGATAAAAGCAATGAAGGGTAGAAAAGTGGGAGGGCCGACGGGAGTTGTGGGAGATATGTTGAAGGCAGCAGGAAGTTGGGGTGTGAAGAGAATGACAGAGATCTGTAATCTGGTGGTGAAAGAAGGCCGCATTCCAGTGGATTGGGAACTGAGTACCCTCGTCCCTCTATACAAGGGGAAAGGTGACCCTCTGGAGTGTGGCTCGTACCGAGCGATAAAGTTATTGGAGCATGGAATGAAGGTATTGGAAAGGGTGTTGGAGAGGAGGATAAGGAAGAAAGTGAAGATCGACGAAATGCAGTTTGGATTCATGCCAGGAAGAGGAACGACAGACGCGCTTTTCATTGTGAGGCAGTTGCAGGAGAACTACATGGAGAAGAGGAAGAAGTTGTTTCTTGGGTTTGTTGATCTGGAGAAAGCATTCGATCGGGTTCCACGCAAAGTATTGACATGGGCATTGAGGAAGTTAGGAGTGGAGGAATGGTTGATCAGAGTAGTGATGGCAATGTACAAAAGAGCGCGCACAGCTGTAAGGACGAAGGACGGGAACAGTGGTGAGTTTGAGGTGAAGGTGGGAGTGCATCAGGGGTCGGTACTAAGTCCACTACTATTTGTAGCTGTGATGGAGGTGCTGGCTCAGAACGTAAAGGAGGGTTTACCGTGGGAGTTGTTGTTTGCAGATGATCTGGTGTTGATTGCGGAAAGTATGGATGGACTGAAGGAAAAGATGAACACGTGGAAGGAATGTATGGAGACAAAAGGTCTGAAGGTGAATATCGGAAAGACGAAGGTGATGGCAAGTGGTAAAGCATGTGGTGAGGTGGAAAGAACTGGGAAGTGGCCCTGTGCTGCGTGTAGGAAGGGTGTCGGAGTGAACTCCATTCAGTGTACAATGTGCGCTGAGTGGGTTCATCAAAAATGTAGTGGTCTGAGAGGGTCAATAGCCAGTGTGGCAGCTACATTCAAATGTAAGGTGTGCACAGAGGGAGCTGCAGATGGAGGAAATGTTGAGTTGGATCTTGGAGACGGCGTGAAGCTGGAAGGTGTGAAAACATTTTGCTACCTCGGAGACATGCTGAATGGAGAAGGTGGATCAGACTCGGCAACGGTTGCTCGAATGAGATGTGCATGGAAGAAGTTTCGGGAATTCAGTGGCGTGCTGATAATGAGGGGAGTGTTGTTGAAGCTGAAGGTAAAGGTGTATGCTGCATGTGTGAGAAGTGTTATGATTTATGGGAGCGAGACATGGGTAATGAACGTAGAGCAGCAACGAAGGTTGGAAAGGGTGGAAATGCGAATGGTTCGACGGATGTGCGGAGTATCGTTGAGAGAGAGGAAAACAAATGATGAATTGCAAAAGATGATGAGAATAGAGCCTGTGATTGATGCTGTGAAGAGGAACAGGTTGAGATGGTTTGGTCATGTGTTGAGGAAGGATGAAAGTGACTGGTTGAGAAGAGTGATGGAAATGAATGTAGAAGGAAGTAGAAGACGGGGAAGACCGAGAAAGACTTGGCTAAAGATGGTGGAAGAAGAAATGCGGGCAAGGGGGTTAACAAGGAGAGATGCAGAAAATAGGGCAAAATGGAGAAGATTGTCATGGGGACCGCAAGGCTAACCCCCGCTCTAGCAGGGAAAATGGCCTTTTAAAATGCATGTTGTTGTTGTTGTTTGTATACGGTACGTACCAGTAGAGTCTAGGCCGTCCTGCCAGGCCAATAAGGAAAGGATAACCGTCAGATGGCGAAGAAGTGGTGTTCAAGCATGGTTTTGCATACAGTAGGTTCTCAAGAGAAAATGTTGCATATGTTCTGAATCAAGAATCCCAAAGCACAATAGTATTCATATACCAAGGAGGATGAACTACATCAAATAGAGGAGGTGCAAAGTGTGGATGCAATCCCACCTTTTATATTTATAGATGCCGTTGTAGTGCGTGTGATGGATAGGCCAGTACGTCCATATGGGATGAGTACTACTTGGCAGATGAGTTGCTGGTCATGATGGGCAGCCTTTGGGGTAAAGCATAGTTCACTTGAGATTCTGCTGGATGAGTAATTTTCACGATATGCGTCAAGTGGATTTGAAATGTTCCCAAGGAACCAGTTAATTTGCACGTCGTTGATCGGGTGTATGCCGATAACATTGCACCACGTGCACACTTCAACATCAATATGGAGTGGGCTCCTGGGTAGATCCATGTGAAGGTCTTTAGGAGGTGCTGCGAATTGAGAAAAACATGACATTGCATCTGATAAACGAAAAATAAAAGTTGTTAATCAGTGAGTAGCATTCTCATGAATGAGTGAGTAGCATTCTTATGAATTAGTGAGTAGCATTCTTATGAATTAGTGAGTAGCATTCTTATGAATTCGTGAGTCGCATTCTTATGATTCGGTGAGAAGCATTCTTGTGAATGAATTCTTGTGAATAGTGCCATCTCATCGCTCTTGGTGTCCTGATCAATTGTTCTTCAGGGCATGGCCTCACGCCCCTCCTGTGCCTTTGTGATCACCATGTCGGTGGTATCATTGGTGGTGCTCAATGGCCTGTTTCAGGTTAGTTTTTATGTCGTGTCTTAATGCACGATTGCTGGCTTGGCTACGTGTGTGTGCAGTTTCGGAAAGAACAGAGGGGAAATAACAGAGGCAATTGCATACAGGGGATTTACCATTAATCCTTAACTAATTAACATAACCCCACCCCTCATCATGGGAATAATTATACACTTCCACGACATACAATCTAACGGTGGGTACATAGTGGGGTTATGTTACCCACCGGAAGTTCTTCAAGTTCTTCCGCTGAACTTGGGGACGACTAAGAAGAAGACCTTTGTTGGTCGAACGCTTGCCGAGAATTAAAGATCGACCGTCCTGAAGCTATGTCCGCGTCTTTATTCTCCCGATTATATATATATATATATATATTGTTACGGTTTTTAGAACCTTCACTTTGTAAATTTAGTAGTAAATTTCCTGTGTACATTTCCCCTTAATTGGCTGTTAATTGAAATGAGCACCTTAGCTAGTCCATGTACAAGCACGTAGCCAATCGTAGAACCTCTCTATAGTTATTTCATTAGTCTGTGTTTCAGATAAGGCTGTGTGTCCAATAGTCGATCTTACGTTGCACCAAAATCAAATAAGATAGATCCCCTTTCGATGGCCCCAGAACCTCCATTACCAACTGCATTACCTCCATTACCAACTGCATTACCTCCATTACCAACTGCATTACCTCCATTACCAACTGCATTACCTCCATTACCAACTGCATTCGCCGCCATTGCCCATGTGCTCTAACTCGGAGAAGAAGGGCGTGGCCCGCCCATCATCATCAAGAGGAGGAGTCAGCCAGCCCCGATCAACCAACCAAGAATGAGTGGGTTTGGCTTGTGAGGGCGGAGAGAGAACGATCAAGAAGTTTCGCGAACGTTCCAGGGTGTGGCGCTATATAACGTTGTGCGGAGCCCCCACCAGAGTTCTGTGGAGGTGAGCTGAGTTCTGAGGGAGGTGCGCTGAACCAAAGTGAGAGAGTTCTGAGGAGTCCTTCTGTGGAAAGAGATGGGCAGGCAAAGCAGTGGAGAGAGAACGCATGAGGCGGAGGACGTACGAGGCCTGAGGGAAACGCCGCTTGGAAAAGCCCCTGCGCGCGAAGCTCTGACGCGCTGCTGCGCATGAACCAGATTGCGGAGGAGTCGGTGGCCGTTCGCCTCCAGCCTGCCATCCTGAACGGACTCTTCTCTCCCTTCCACCCATCCACCCCTGCCATACTATCCATTCGTGTACGTGAGTTTGTCTTCTTTGTTCTGTCCTGGGTATAAGTTAAGCCTGTGTAAGTATAAGCTGCCCTGTGTCTCCTATCTTTCACTGTAAATTACCTTCGTTCCCTTCTTTTCTTTGGTTGTGTAAATAGTAATTAATAAATACCTGTTCTTCCTTCCTTTGTCTTCTTCATTCTCGTCCGACCATCTTTGTCTTTTACCAATTGATATACGTGGCACGATTCGGCCAACGCTCAGGATCGGGTTTAGTTCTCTGTTAATGGCTCGAACTTCGGACTGCTAACCCGCTCAGCAAATACCATCTTGTCCGTGGTTTCGAGCGGAGTTACCCACCTGCCTTGTGGAGGGATTGGCGGAGGTGTACGGGAATCCCTTGATCAATCACCTCGGCCAATCCCACCCCACGGGGGAGCGGGGTAGCTTCAGGAACGGAGACGGCCAGTGTACAAGACGAGGGGATTAAACCCCCCTCGGTAAGGGGAGTGCCGTCGTCTGATTCCGTAACAATTGGTGCCAGGAGTGGGATTCGGACCCGAAGTGCGCTTAATGCACTCAAAATTACGAGCGGCCGAAATTGTAATAACATCTCAATTTAAGTCGTGCCATGGATGATCAAGGCGACCGGATGCCGGTAGGGGAGTTAGAGGAGGGTTTAGAGTCGACCCAGGACCCCAGGGAGGCAGTGGGAATCATGGAGGAGGAGCACAATACGCATTGGGTAGCGGAGTGTTCAGGCGCACAAAATGGCGGCGGCTCACACGTGGCCGCTGTAGCCGCACCCGCTGCACAAATAGGGGGAATTGATGTGCGGGACCTGATGGCGCAGATTAATGCGGCCATACTAATGGGGAATATAGGATTGGAAAACAGAATGGGGGAGCATTTAGGGGAATTGAGACATGACATGGGAAATCAAATCGGGGGGCTAGAAGCCAAATTTGAGGGTTTAGACAACAAATGTGAGGGGTTAGACAACAAATGTGAGGGATTAAACAGCAAATTGGGAGGAGTAGGAAACAAGTTAGGTAGCAAATTGGAGGGATTCGGAAGCCGATTAGGGGACAAACTGGGGGGCATAATTGGCCAAGCCAAATAAATTAATGAGGGGTTGGCGAGGGGGCAAGCCGCACATGAGGTAATGGAAGCCGAGAGGGAGGTTAACCGCAGGTTGAGCGAAGAGGTCGCACGGGTACGCGACGGGGTAACGCGGGTTGAGAAGCGCTGGTTGAGCGAGTCGGGGCAAAGCACAGCCGGGTGGACCGGGGTAGAAATCGTGACCCGGGGTTTGGGAAAGCCGGCCGCCGACCGCCGAAGTAGAGAAAATTTTAATAAAGCCAGCGGTCGTCAAAGAGAAAAACGAACAAATTGGTTATAGTTGAAATTGGGATTGGAGAGACGGATTTGGTAGAAAAGTACCAGCAGAAGGGAGGAATGGAAATTGCACAAAGTCTAAGTTCACATCCTGATGCCGTACTTGCTAATCCTTATAAAGATTTGCAGGTGCGCGTGGAGAAGAGGATCCCAAAGGTGAGTCGTGCTGTATATGGTGCTAAGAGGTTTTGTAGAAGGATGTTTGGCGAAAAAAGAATTTTTGCGTGCTTGGGATCGAGAAAGCACCCGGGCGTTGGTGGAGAGTCCCTTGTGAGTGGTGCGAGTGGAAATGGCGCTCTTGTGAGGAAAAAGTGTGCGTCGGAGAGTGAGTGTGTGACAGAGTGTGGGAGTGAAACCAAGTGCGAGCGAGAATGCACGTCGTAGTGTACGGAGTGTGACACGGAGAGTGAGTTAGTGGTGGCACGTGTGCGGGAGGGCGCACCGAAGCACGTGATCGGGTGTGCAAAAGAGTGCACACCCAAGGTTGTCACAGAGGATGTGACCGAGGAGTGGGCGCAAGGAGGTGTGTTAAGGAAGTGTGCAAACGACGAGTGTGCGCAAGAAGGTGCGCGAGAGGTGTGGTGTGTAACCGGGAGTGCGGTGGTGGAATGGACGGGGTGTGGGGAATGCATGAGAGGCGCTGAGACGCCGGGCTTGGTGAGTGTAAAAGGGGTTGCGTATGCGTGTGAGCCTGCAAGTGAAGCATCGACGTGGACCGGGCCAGCGTTTTGGGCGACGGATAGCCGACGCGAGCCCTCGGTCCGTGCCGGGCTGTGGGTATTGCGGGGGCCGGCGGGGATCGGTGCTGCGTCGCTTCTCTTCGGAGCGTCGTGCATGATCCGGGCCTGGCCCCGCCCCGCACGGTCGAGTCCGGGCCCTGCCGGGCAAGGCGACCTGTCAGGTTCGAGGGCAGGTAGGAGGGACCGGAGCGGTGCCCCCTTGTGGTTGCGGCGTTCCAGCCGGGCGAGATTGAGCCATCGGGCCGGAGACCGAAAGCCTCCGCGCCGAGATGGTGCGTGGAATCTCGGCCCGAGCAAACCGCCTCCCGTGAACCGAATGCCGGACAGACTCAACCCACGGTAGACGAACCACCCGCATTCATTGCTCGGCTTTGCGAAGCCGAGCTTTGAGCATGTATCGACGTACCGAGAGGCTCAAGTTTAATGGACGGTGATGATGATAGTGTTTTTGATCCGAAATTGGGAATAGGGAATATGATTGGCAAATGGGATTGGTAAATTTGATTGGCAGTAAAGATTGGCAAAGTAATGGGCAGAATTGGAATTTGATGGCAAAATTGATAGTGAGAGATGCCCGATGTGCAAGGATGGTAAATCCACCATCCCTCACATCCCCTGGGCACATGAGCACTACTTATGGGGTTATGGCGGTGTAAACCAAGCCAGGGAGGGTTTGGATAATGTATAGGGATCTAGAAAAATGACAATAGGTAACGGTAGAGGTAAGTAGCGACATTGTACAGGTAGTCGGGGACGTAGAGAGGTTAGAATGGTTGTTAATGACGTCGTATGTGCTTAGTTTAAAGGGAAGACGGGGAGCACCAAGTTAGAAGGAAACCAGGTCGATCAGATGATGCAGTGTGTTTGTGGTTTATTGAATGAGGAATTTGTATGGAAGTTCTTGCTGGTGAGCATGTTGAAATGAGGAATTGAGGGGCAATGCTCGGGAAAGATGTGTGTATGAGCGTGGGAGAATTTGTGTGCCTGAGGCAATGGTTTGGAGAATTGAAAGTGTATGGAGCAGTGTATTGTGAAAAGTGTGAGGTGATTGTGCATTGTATTGAATGAATGAAGAAGCCTGGGAGGAAGGAGGGTGCAGGTTGCACCAGGTTTGATTGCACAGGTGTGCAAGTGAACAGGTGCATGGAGAATGGTTGTGTGTTGTATGGAGAATGGTTGAATGAATGGTATGGAATACATGGAGTATGGAATGGATGGTGTGGAGTGAGTGTGGTGGACAATGTGGAGTGGAGTGGTTGGTGCGAAGGGAGTGTATGGGGAGGATGGACCCCTATCACCAATACCCGGGGAGGGTAGTTTAAGAGTTAGGTCGAGGGTATAGGTAAATTGTGGTTGGGTATTGGCATCTGTGGTGCGTGTGGAAGAATGGTGTTTGGATGGGTGCATTAGTGACGTGGAAATGGCTGGGCGTGTGGCCTGTTAGGGGGATGGTTGGTTGAGCGCTCCGCCACTGTTAGGATGTCGGCCAGGTGAGGCCGCAGGTGGCTCTGGGAGCCGTTAGAGTTGTGGATGGGGCCCTTGGATCCGGAGGACGGACCCGGGTAGCCCTGTGCCAGAGAGGGCACTGAGGGGGTAAGTGCCAGGGAGGGCCTTCCCCAGTTAGATAGGTAGGGTGAGGAGCTAGGCAAGCTCGGGAGACAACTTCAGTGGCGGAGGCGCACAGGTAAGTAGACCTGTTAGGGGAGCCACACGACTCGGCCCCGAAATTGTGTAAAGGCACAGGGAGTTGAACCGGGGGAGTGAGACCCCAAATTGATGAGCACCACAGTTTGGTCAATGGGAGTTTGGTTCTTAAAACCGCATAGAGTGTAAGATGGATAATGGTTTGGCAGGGAAAGACCCCGGGTAGTGTAAAGTGTGTTAATGTCATCTAGGAAGTAGTTAGGATTGAAATCTCCTCGCACCATCTGCATCCACTCACCTGAGGTGACGACAGAACTCCACACCGTGCCATGTGTTGTTTTATTTTTCCTGTGCAAATGTTTTGGATTGTGAGACACATCATGATGTGGGTGAAACATTGTGCTGGTTGTTCCATCTCTCCCTCCTTATGAGGATTGATGATAAATTGGTGATGGCAAATTTGGTTAGACATTGGGATTGGTACGAATTTGGATTAGGGGAGATATGGGAAGACGTGACTAGTGACGAATTTGTAAATGTGTAGATTTTGTAAACATGGGGTAAGGGCAAGGGTGGAGTAGGTGACAGGGGGGATGGCGTACATTAGGAACGAGCTTTCTCACTTCGCTCTCCATGCGCACCTCGCCCTGCATTACCTTGATTGATGTGTACCCTTGTGACCTTACCCCTCGCTAACTCTGCGGCTTTGTCTTCCTTCCCCACCCATGGGCCGTGCTCTCTGGGCACTGAGGGGGAGGGTGCGGGAGCCTGCAATTGTGTGCCCGAATCCCCGCAACCAGCTGCCTGCATCCACGCACCACTTATGGACCACAGTACTGTGGCTGAGCACCACTTATGGACCACACGTTGTGTGGCATGCCTCTGCTGGGACCGGCCAGGTTGGCCAGAGAAAGATCTTGCTTGCGGACCTCGATGAGGTGGCACCAAGCCATACAGGTGGACCACCCAGAGCTGGCCCCTGTGGGCCATAAATAAAAATGGACACGGTTTGTGCTTTTGTTTTATTATGTCCAAATAGGCCGCAAGCAAAGAAGACCAAGAAAAGACAACATCAGGAAGAACATTGGCCAGCAGAGGGAGCGGAGCAGAGAAGAGGAAGACCATCAGTGTGTTTCTTTTGTTTTATTATTGTGTAATGTCGCACTGGATGGTGCGTGACTGTGCTCTTTGATTGGTGCTTTGGTGTTTATTGGTGCTGGTGCGTCGATGCAGTGCATGCTGTCTCCTCCCTCCCACAGGATTCTCTTTTTGTTTCCCTCAAAAGAAAAATAACAGGTCCTGGGTTGCGTTTTGTAAATAATGAAATAATGTCACCTGTAAATAATGCTCCCCACCGTAAATGTTGAGTTTGAAAATTAATTCCGCAATCTGGTTATTCTGTGGGTGTGTATCTGTTAGGTAAGGTGCAACGTAATAGCGGGACATATTTATTTGTGTTTTAAAACTGTCACACTCAGGGTCAGATTAATTGTAGAGGGAATTACACCTGAGTGTCACACTAAGTTAAAGTTTTGTCGGGCCGAGACGTGCCGTGAGGAATGAAGGTGCTGTGTTATGGTTTTTAGAACCTTCACTTTGTAAATTTAGTAGTAAATTTCCTGTGTACATATCCCCTTAATTGGCTGTTAATTGAAATGAGCACCTTAGCTAGTCCATGTACAAGCACGTTGCCAATCATAGAACCTCTCTATAGTTATTTCATTAGTCTGTGTTTCAGATAAGGCTGTGTGTCCAATAGTCGATCTTACGTTGCACCAAAATCAAATAAGATAGATCCCCTTTCGATGGCCCCAGAACCTCCATTACCAACTGCATTAACTCAATTACCAACTGCATTCGCCGCCATTGCCCATGTGCTCTAACTCGGAGAAGAAGGGCGTGGCCAGCCCATCGTCGTCAAGAGGAGGAGTCAGCCAGCCCCGATCAACCAACCAAGAATGAGTGGGTTTGGCTTGAGAAGGCGGAGAACGATCAAGCAGTTTTGCGAACGTTCCAGGGTGTGGCGCTATATAACCTGTTGCGCGGAGCCCCCACCAGAGTTCTGTGGAGGTGAGCTGAGTTCTGAGGGAGGTGCGCTGAACCAAAGTGAGAGAGTTCTGAGGAGTCCTTCTGAGGAAAGAGGTGGGCAGGCAAAGCAGTGGAGAGAGAGAACACATGAGGCGGAGGACGTACGAGGCCTGAGGGAAACGCCGCTTGGAACAGCCCCTGCGCACGAAGCTCTGACGCGCTGCTGTGCGTGAACCAGATTGCGGAGGAGTCGGCGGCCGTTCGCCTCCAGCCTGCCATCCTGAACGGACTCTTCTCTCCCTTCCAGCCATCCACCCCTGCCATACTATCCATTCGTGTTTGTGAGTTTGTCTTGTTTGTTCTGTCCTGGGTATAAGTTAAGCCTGTGTAAGTATAAGCTGCCCTGTGTCTCCTATCTTTCACTGTAAATTACCTTCATTCCCTTCTTTTCTTTGGTTGTGTAAATAGTAATTAATAAATACCTGTTCTTCCTACCTTTGTCTTCTTCATTCTCGTCCAATCGTCTTTGTCTTTTACCAATTTATATACGTGGCACGATTCGGCCAACGCTCAGGATCGGGTTTAGTTCTCTGTTAATGGCTCAAACTTCGGACTGCTAACCCGCTCGGCAAATACCATCTTGTCCGTGGTTTCGGGCGGAGTTACCCACCTGCCTTGTGGAGGGATTGGCCGAGGTGTACGGGAATCCCTTGACCAATCACCTCGGCCAATCCCACCCCACGAGGGAGCGGGGTAGCTTCAGGAACGGAGACGGCCAGTGTACAAGACGAGGGGATTAAACCCCCCTCGGTAAGGGGAGTGCCATCGTCCGATTCCGTAACTACAGACTTGGCATTTAATATGGAATATTTTTTTTTACTTGACATGAGTTTAGTTTCTTAACTCAGTATATCAATCTGGTGAGTTTCTTTTACACTTTGGTGATTTATTTGTTAAAAGAACCATGTCACTGATTGTCTGTCGCAGCAAGAAGTCAACAACATGATTATATCACAGGTGGCATGGCAAAATGTACGGACAGGAGCATTAAACAATTGGCTTCACAGTCGGGTATACAAGGGTTCTTGCATTCTGTATTAGTGGAAAACAACTGCTGCACATCTCCAAAAGTTATTGCCGCTTCCTCTGGAGATGGTCCGTCAACTTGACAATGCTGTTTGTCATGGAGTGGTGGCTTTACGAAATTCTGGCATGAAACAGCGTGCTATTGCTCGGCAGTATGGCATCACTCAAGGTCAGGTGTCAAAGATCCTGAAACGAAATGCTCAGAGGGGTGTCCCTACTCCAATACCGAGGCCAGGACGTCCCCGCAGAACTACAAGGAGGGATGATCGCCAGCTGCACCGGTTAGTCCGCAATGGCCATACCAAGTCAGCTAATCGGCGTTTGGCTGAGTGGCAGCAACTGACAAATGTGCCTGTATCCAGAAGGCTAGTCAACCAACGACTGGTTCAAGCAGGCCATCGTGCCAGGCGTCCCCTGAGAAAGCCACGCCTGACCACACAACACCGCCAGCGCCGATTGCAGTGGGCCAGAGAGCACCGTCAATGGCAGCCAGGACACTGGAATCACGTGATCTTCAGTGACGAGTCTAGATTTCTGGTCTATCGTCAAGATGGCCGCGTCCGAGTGCGCAGACAAGTGCATGAAGCCTACAACAAAGATTGTATAGTGCCAAGAGTCCAAGCTGGAGGTGGTGGGGTGACCGTTTGGGCTGCTTTTCGTGCAGGGCGCAAAACTGACCTGGTTGTTCTGAATGGAAACCTGAACCAGTTCAAGTACAGGGCCATTCTGGAAGAAACATTGCTTCCATTTGCTCGTGCAGCCTTTCGAGGAAACTTTGTCTCCCAAGATGACAATGCACGGCCTCATCGTGCTTGCATGATCCAACACTTTCTTGCTGACCGTGGTGTAGAGCATATGGAGTGGCCTGCCATGTCCCCGGATATGAATCCGATAGAGAACTTGTGGGCAGAATTAACGTGTCAAATCGACCACTTGGACCAGCAGCCGACCTCTGTGCGTGAATTGCAGCAGGCTATTGTCACTGCATGGCAAGCGATTCCTGTCCAAACCTTGGCAAATCTCGTGAACAGCAGGCCTCAACGTGTACGTGCTCTCCTGAATGCTCGTGGGGGTTACACAAAGTACTGAACTGTAATTTTACTGTCCGTAATCGCAGTTGTAATTTAACTTTTGTTTTTGTTTAAAAAAATTTTGGCTAATGTGCAAAATAAAGAGATACTTCTGGAAAACGTACAGACGTTTAACACAGTACTGTCCATGAATTGAGTTCGATATCAGTTTACATCACTTTCAAGGGTCAATTTATTTGTTTCGAAATGTCAAATGTGGTTTTTGTTTCTTTTAAAGGTCACATTAACAAAATCTAGAATAATTTCAACATAATTCCAATGAACTTTTGGTTCTAAGACATCTTGAAAAGTAAGTTCACCCCCACAAAAAAAATATTCCATATTAAATGCCAAGTCTGTGTATATATATATATATATATATATATATATATATATATATATATATATATATATATATATATATATATATATATATATATATATATATAGATATATATATAGATATATATATATATATATATATATATATATATATATATATATATATATATATATATATATATATATATATATACATACACACACATATATATACACACATACATATACAGTCACGTGAAAAAGTAAGTCCACCCCATGTAAAGTTTTGACTTTTTCAACATACAGCTATTTGATCTTCATTTCAACAATATTGATAGATAAAGGTGATATAATACAACAAATATCATGAAACATTTACATTTTGTAGTCCATTGTATAATTTAAATAAACATAAATGCAAATTTCGCATGTGGAAAAAGTAAGTACACACCCTTGGCTCTAATAGTTGTATTGCCCCCTTTGGCAGAAACAACCTCAAGTAGGCGTTTCTTATAACTCTCTACCAGTCTCTGACATCGACTGAGAGAAATTTTTGCCCACTCCTCCATGCAGAATTCTTTCAGCTGTGCGATGTTTGAGGGGTTTCTTGCATGCACAGCTCGTTTCAAATCCCCCCACAACATCTCGATGGGATTTAGATCTGGGCTTTGACTTGGCCATTCCAGAACCCTCCATTTCTTTCTTTTCAGCCATTCCTTGGTGGATTTACTGGTATATTTAGGGTCATTGTCATGTTGCAAGGTCCACCTTCGGTTGAGCTTCAACTTTCCGACAGATGTCCTAACATTATCCTCAAGCACCCTCTGGTACAATGAAGAATTCATAGTGGATTCTATGATTGTGAGCTGCCCAGGCCCTGATGCAGCAAAGCTGCCCCAAACCATAATATTTCCACCACCTTGCTTTGCAGTTGGTATCGGGTTCTTGAGGTCAAATGCTGTCTTTGGTTTTCGCCAAACATGTCTTCTGTTACTGTGGCCAAATAGCTCGACCTTTGACTCATCTGTCCAGAGCCCATTGTTCCAGAAGTGCTGGTCTTTGCCAATGAACGCCGAGGCAAACTTTAGTCTTGCCCTGATGTTCTTTCTGGACAGCAAAGGTTTCCTCCTAGCACACCTCCCATGTAGATCAAATTTGTGCAGCCTCTTTCTAATGGTGCACTCGTGCACTTTGACATCAACAGTGGCAAGAGCTACCTGTAGGTCCCGTGATGACATTCTGGGGTTCTTAGAGACTTCTTTCAGCATCTTGCGGTCTGCTCTCGGGCTGAACTTGCTGGGGCGGCCTGGCCTGAACAAGTTGGCAGTTGTTTGGAATCTTCTCCACTTGTAGATGATCTTCTGGGCAGTGGAATGACTGATTTCAAATTGTTTGGAGATCTTTTTAAATCCCTTCCCAGACTCTTCGGCATCTATAACCTTCTTTCTGAAGGCCTCAGAGAGCTCTTTTGATCTCGGCATGGTGACGCCGCACACTTCAACAACAAAGAGCAAACCAAACTAAATGTCTGAGGTTTAAATAAGACAGGTTCCTCCAAGATCCTCTCTAACGATGTTCTAATCATTTGTACCTGAGTTGGTGCACCTGATTCTAATTTTTGGTATTTGAAGTAGTGATAAATGTAGGGGTGTACTTACTTTTTCCACATGCGAAATTTGCATTAATGTTTATTTAAATTATACAATGGACTACAAAATGTAAATGTTTCATGATATTTGTTATATTATATCACCTTTATCTATCAATATTGTTGAAATGAAGATCAAATAGCTGTATGTTGAAATATGTTGAAAAAGTCAAAACTTTACATGGGGTGTTGTTACGTGCTCCTCCCCAAACCCTGGTCACGGTGTACCTCCGAGCCCCGAGAGGAGTCACGGCAGAAAGATGTGTTATTCTGTGTGTCAAAGATCAATGGTGAAACCACACCAATTGTTACCGACAAACAAGTATTGCATTAAGGTCACACAAGAATAACAGCAATAACAATATTAATCAATTGCACAACCAATATATCATTCCTATGATGGTACCATCAGTTTCGTACAATGTAACTCACTGTGCTCCAAGTGAGCGAAATGAACATTCCCAATGTCTCTATCCCGGCATCAAGCCAAAGTCGATGTTGAAGCGATCGTCAGAACAATGTTGTATCGAGACCAGAATCCCGCTCGGTTGACAGTCACACTGCCAAAGATAGGCAAAAGTGTCCTCAAGAGGCGGCTGGGAAATCACACCTTCAGGTATGGACGTTCAACGGCTCCCAATCGGCGAACCGCAAATTCACACTCAAAATCCACGTGACACACACACACACACCAGGTTAACGTCTGGATGCGGTGTAATGGTTGATGCGAGGTGAAAAAACCTGGAGCGATGCGAAATCAGGTACGAGGTAAAATGGCCAACAGCCCGTTCTCGAGACGTAACGGCACTCTAATGATTCTCTTCGGAATCAACCGCAAAACCTGTTACGCAGGTTTATCTGTCACAGCGATAACAACTCTGTCGCAGGAATCCCTTTCCCAGGAAACCCCAAAGTTCGCTAGTGGCCAGCGTTTGCTCCAGGCCTCCAAACAGCTCGGCTCCTTCTCCGACCTCACTCGCTCCGCCTCTTTCTCCTCTCCTTCTTCCTCTTCTTCTTCGTCCGGTTCCCGATCCAGTTTCTGGTTTCTTTTTAAAACACTAACTTTTAAAACACTAAACGTGTTTTTAAAACACTTTTGTAGCTCGAACAAACGGGTAATCTCAGGGCGAACGGTAGAGGGCGGATTTAGCGCGGCTGGCGATTATTCAGCCGCATTCATTCACTTTGGCCGAACCGCACAAGTTATCAACGCCTTGGCTGCGCCCATGTATCCCTCGTAACCAAGTTCATACAGTGCGAGTGATCCTCTTCAAGCGCGTCCTCTCTCTCCTCTGCCAGTCCTTTGAAGCGCCTCTCCCTCCTCAGAACTCAGAATTCGTAACTTCTTTCAGCGCACCTCTCCCATAACTGAGAACTCCAACTGAGAACTGACGTGGTGGGGCTTCGCGCAATCGGTTTTATTGCCAACCCTCTTAGCCCGATCGATGTTCCAACCACGCCCTGTGATGCAGTGCTGCAGCTACACGCTGTGAGCCCTGATTGGTGGCTCATTCTTACCGTCATCGCCTCGCCGCTGCGCCGACCTCAACCCTCCACCTTCCGAGGCCAACCTCGTGTTAACTCGCTCCCAACACAACCAGGGCTTTTTAGCCGCAATGGATCGAGCCTATGGACGTGGAATGGTTTGTAGAAGTAGGGCCTATCCTCCTGTCTTTACACAACGCAGGATTAACACTGGAAGGGGCCTACTCTCACATATACTAAGATATAACTATACTACAAATGAGGCTACATGTTGCTCGTGTGACTAACTATGGGGGGCAAACCTTTAACCTTTTATTGAGTTTACTGTACAAATCTCAAAACCGTAGCAATATATATATATATATATATATATATATATATATATATATATATATATATATATATATATATATATATATATATATATATATATATATATATATATATATATATATATATATATATATATATATATATATATATATATATATATAGATATATATATATATATATATATATATATATATATATCAGTTACTATGCGATTTCATACCATCAGTGGTTAACTGCCATTAAGGTATCACATCCATCTATGCTGTACCTTAATGGGAGCGATAAGTACCATCTGCCACATGGCACATTATCTCTGGTATCCACTCATTATATGGAATCGCCTGGATGCAGCCGGGAGCAACCAATCCAAATATATCTTCAGTTCTCCGGCTTTCAATGAGCGCACGTAATGACGTCACTGCCATGTACATACGCTCTGCCTGTCAAGCTCTCAAGAGAACCCTCCGACAGAGCAGAATTTTGATCTTCGTTCAGATACTGTCATAAGTGTATGTAAAACTAAGTTACCGACCTGGTTTCGCCCTTTTGGGGGTCATCAGGGCAACGCAGTGAGTCCTGCATACACTTATGACTCTGAAAACCTTTCGGTTATATACCAGTTACGATGCGATTTCATACCATCAGTCATGAACCGCCATTAAGGTATCCCATCCAGCTATGCTGTACCTTAATATGTATATATATATATATTCATATACATATATATTGTCGTGTGGTTGGTTCACTTAACATGTGCGTCACCACGGATGAATCGAGCTTTAATGAGGCGTTATCCAATTCTATGGCGGATCATACACGAGCAGGGGTTCGGGGGAGAATGCCGCGGCTTACCTGATGGTCCGACGATGTCTTCACCCTTGGAAAAGAACTCGCAAACGAAAACGGGATTAAAGTTGGTTGGGAAAATAATACAAGGGTTTATTTAAAAAATATCGGGACAGGAAAAGAACGCGCCTGTTCACTAAACCCCATATATCGGGACGTCCCCGCACAGATTTCAAATACACACATAATAATTTTGATCTTCGTTCAGATACTGTCAGAAGTGTATGAAAATACGATATACCAACAGGGCGAAACCAGGTCGATAACTGTGTTTTTCATACACTTTTGACTGTATCTGAACTAAGATCAAAATTATGCTCTTGACAGGCAGAGCGTACGTACATAGCGGTGACGTCATTACGTGCGCTCATTGAAAGCTTGAGAACTGAAATTATATTTAGATTGGTTGCTCCTGGCTGCATCCAAGGGATTCCATACAATGAGTGGATAACAGAGATAATGTGCCGTGTGGCAGACGGTACTTATCGCTCCCAGTATAGCATAGCTGGATGGGACATCTTAATGGCGGTTCACCACTAATGGTATGAAATCGCATAACAACTGATATATATATATATATACAAATATATACAAATATACATGTCGAAAGATTTGTAGCTCAGGATTCATATTGTAAATGATAGCACACTGAGCAGTAATAAAAGATTTAAAAATTCATTATTAATAGCCTGACGTTTCAAGAACAAACTAGTTCTCTTCCTCAGAGGCGTTGAGTGTGGTGTTAACCGTTAAGTTCCGTTGGGGACGGTTCACGTCATGGATTGGTCCAAGTCACCTTTTTGAAGCAATGTTTTATGGCCGGATGCCCTTCCTGCCAGCAATGTTTTATGGCCAGATGCCCTTCCTGCCGCCGACCCTGTTGGTCGCCTCTTGCGACACACAGGGAATTACCAGGGAACTGGTACTCAATTTGCCGACCTCAGAAGGATGACGGGCTGAGTCAACCCCCCTGGTGTTAATTCAGTGATACGACCAGGATTTGAACCCAGGATCCTCGCATCCCAAGCCGGCACCCTAACCGCTTACCCAACACCATGCTTAATAAAAGCATGGAATAGAGGTTGTAATTGTGAAAGTGGCAAAATAATAATCATTTGCACCATCCTTTCTAAACACTTCCCTTGTGTACTCACAGAAGATGGATATCCGCACCTCAGGTGTCACGGTGATGTTCTCACAACCAGGAGCAGAGCAGCGAAATCTAGCCCCGTCATGGAGCATCGAAAGCTTCAGAAAGGTGAGATCGAGGTGTCCTTTTTCTCTTTTCCTTTGCTTACCAATTAAAGCATTGTCTGTGGGAAATGTCCACATGACGTTTTGCATCTCACACACGTCTTCAGCATAGCACGTGAGTGTGAGGTTGTTGCTTTCCTGACGAACAGGATTTTGAGGTTCGACACGCAGTGCACTCATCATACCTGAAAAAAATTAAGAAAAACAGAATAATGTATGATGTGTTCTCTGTCACAGTAAATAAAAGCAATGGCAACATCGTCAAGACGAGGACACTCAGTAGAACGCACACCTCCACCAGGCTGAACAGTTTACGTTTTGTATCCCAAGTGAGGCTGGATCTGGATTCGGACCTGGGCCAAAATCGAATCGGCTTGTTCTTATCACCGAAACAACGTATCCACCTAGTTTTGTCAAAACTCGTCCACAACTTTTTTAAATATCGTGCTATTTATTGTTTTTGGCCCATCTCTCAATGGTGAAGAAGCACTTTAAAATTTTTAGTATCTGGATCCGGATCTTCACCAGAATCAAATCGGTTCATCATTGGCACACACCCAACCAGTCCACCAAGCTTCGTCCGAATCCATCCACAACTTTTTGAGATATCCTGTTCACAGACAGACAGACAGACAGACAAACAGACAGGGGTGAAGACATAAGCTTTGGTGGTGGAGGTAACTGCAGAGTTCAGAGAACACTTCATCCCATACAGTGTTCAAGTATATAATTCAATTCAAAATAATGATTTTAAAAGTCGTATAAAAAATTAATTTTGGAAGTTTAGCACCGTTGATGTACTCTTGTACACTATGTTATGTACTTCAAATGTACAAGTACTTCAAAACATGTCCAAGTACTTCAAAACTGGAGGTTTTTGGAAGGCGTACGAAGGCGATTTGTGTTCTCCAGTGTTCCCATATATAATTAAATTGAAATGAGTTTAGTTTGGCTGCCAGACAGGCAGCAGAGTAAAATAATTATCTCACTCCTCTCTGCACATGTACAATCGCAACATCTTCAGAGGCAAGGTACTGCTAAACCGCAGGTTGTTTCCGATTCATGTTTAAAATACAATATTCAATTCAAATCAAGTTGTTCGTCGATCATAAACTGACATTTGTGGACAGACGGACGGATGGACAGACTGATGGAGGCATATAAGGCCACCTTCATACTTGGTTTTGCCTTCTTCAATTCATGTAGTCAACAAATTGCCAACAATGGATTGATCTCTTCTCCCAGGAGAGGCTGGAGTACACCCAGGGCAGTCTTCCAGTTTTTTCTTTTGTTTTGTTCCTAATAAACATAAACAACCTCTGATGCTCAGCAAAACTCTATCTTCCTTTGTTTAGAACACTCCACATTGTTGCACACAGTACCACATCCTACTGGAAGACATGCAGCAACTGCCTCACTCACGCTCTGCTGATCCGAAATGGATTCGAGTCTTGTCTCGCAAAAGGAGCATGTTTCTTAATTGTGGAAAATCTCACTCTCACCTTGTCACTCCAGAAGTATTGTTAAATGAACCCACCACTGTATTAACATGGTCAGCCACTGGAAAACGTTCATTCTCTATGTTTCGTTCCAGGAGACCGCATCATCAGTCATGACCTTTCCTGGGTGACCATACAGCAAAGCTGGCCTGCAAAGCTAGCCACAGAATGGGCATCCTCCATCATTCCAAGTCATTCCTTGAAAAATGAGAACTATTCCCAGCCGACAGGACCTTGGTCCTTTTTTTTCTTTCGCTTTCGCTATTCAGTTATCATTTTTATTTGATATCTGATGTACCATACTCGTTACAGGGTGACAATGTCGCCAACCCAGGTCAGAAATCCTATAGAAACCAAGAGAGACCAGTAAGACATTCATATAGCTCTCTATTGGAAATCACAAACCAGCAGAGTTTCCAGTAGAAACCAAACCAGGTTCGGTTGAAACCAATAGAAACCATAAGATGCAATTGGTCTGAAACCCAAAGAGACCAATAAGAACCTTTAAGTTTAACTGGTCCTGCAGAGAAACCATTAGAGTTAACTGGTCTGAAAACCCATAGACCAAATATAATACTTTAATTATATTTTGTTATAAACAAATGCAAAACACACAGTCCCATATTGAATTGAGTTATAGCCATGTTCTTTATAACAGTTTCCCTGTCGAGTCTTTGTTGTGAATGTGAATGCAAGTTATTCGCCATCCAGGAGTCAGATATCTCAGATTGCACCAGCACTGGTACAGTTCACCAGAGGACCCGGGTTCAATTCCCAGTCTGGGCACATAATTTTCCCACATACATCTATATATATATATATATATATATATATATATATATATATATATATATATATATATATTGTTGTGGATTTGAGAATTGTTGTGTTTTTGTATTGTTGTAAGTGTAATGAATTGTTGTAAATATCACCCTCCGTAGTGTAAAGGTCAAAAGGTCGTCCCCGTAGTTACTCCATCGCATCACGTAGCAAATCATAGATCTCCCTGTTCAGTAGTTATCTCCTTATTCTATGTAGTTGAAGGCTCTGTTCCCACTAGTTGACACTGCATTGCACCAGATGACATAAGGTAGCTCCCTTCCATTCCCAAAGCCTCCGTTGCCAACTGCATCGGGCGGTTTTCCGCATTTGCCGCCATTGGCCATGTGCTCCGTCTCGGGGAAGAAGGGCGTTGCCCTCCACTCGTCATGAGAAGGTGGAGCCCAGCGAGCCCCCACCAGCCAATTAGGGCTGGTGAGATGAGACACCATCATGGACGTGGCGCGGCTTGATCGTGACGCGCCTTATAAAAGTGTGTGGGGAAGGATTACAGAGGAGATGCGTCGGAGAGCGAACCCGTCACGCCACGCCCCCCACGAGCGAGAGACGATTTTGAGAGGAGTCCTTGGAGAGCACGCGAAGCACCAGCACGCAGGAGCTTTGGAACCATCGCAGCTTTGAACGGTCGCAGCTTGAACCACCACAGCTTCGGGGCTTTGACGGCAGTTTCGAGCGTGGCTGCGAAGGAACGGCGGCTGCTGAACGCGCCGATCAAGAAAGGGCGGCGGCTGCTCATTCCCGGCCCGACCGTGCTCCGGTTACAGCTGAACCTTCCTCTCCCTCCAGCCATCCACCTCCTGCCATTCCTGTCATCATCCCCCTTGTAAGTGTGCTTGTAGTCTGTCTTTTGTCTCGTCCCTGGGTTTAAGTAAGACTGCAGTCGTTAAGCTAATATTTGCACTGTCCTTCTGGTTCTTCCATCCTTCTGTATTTATTTTATTATCCTTCCTTCTCCTTGGTTTCTTTAATAGTGTACATATTAGCAATAAATCATATTTGTATTTCCTACCTTTGTTCTTCTTTCCTTTACATCCGTTTCGTCCTTGTCTTTTCCCTCATTGAATACCTGTGGCACGATTTGGCCAACGTACAAGAATCGGGTCTAGTTCTTGTTAATAGTTCGTGCCGCGGTTGCTAAACCACTCGGCAATTACCATCTGTCCGCGGTCGCGAACGGGGTTGCACACCTACCTTTCCGGAGGGAGCGGTGCAGCGTCAGGGACCACGTCGGCCAGTCATAGACGAGGGGATTAATCCCCCCTCGATAAGGGGAACAGAGGCCGACGTTGGGTTCCGCAACAATATATATATATATATATATATATATATATATATATAAATATATATATATATATATATATATTGTTACGGTTGCGGTTTTGATGTTATGATGGGCCGAGCGGATGGTCCAACCGCGACCGTTACAGGATCCCCAATTGGCCCGACTCCCCCAACGTTGACCAGATCGCACCACAGATATTCAATCGGGAAACCTCTAAAGCGACCGAAAGAGAAGGAAAAGAGAAGAAGACAGAGTACGGAGGAAGAACAGATTTATTATACACACACAAGCAAAAAGAAGGAGCGACCAAAATTATTTACAAGCAATGGATGGAAGAAGCAGTCACACAGTGAATCGTTAACTTATACTATTCAATTTACTTAACCCCAGGACAACATTCAAGACAGACGACGTTCACACTTACACGGGGGAAATTGCAGGCAGGATTGGCGGAGGTGGGTTGCTGGAGAGGGAGGCAGGGTCAGGTTCCTGCAACCGGCAGGGCTGGAGGTAGCAGCTCTCAATTCTTCGCGTTTTTGGCGGGAAAACCCTCGGTCGCGTCGACGCTGCTGATGCTGTAGACGTCACGCGCTGGCTCGGTCACACCTGCTCCTCTCCTTCTGGTGGAGCCGTCTCCCTCCTCTCAGCGCGTCTCTTCAAAGCTTGTTTCCTCTCCAAGTATCTCTCCTTTTTGGTTTGGAGCGTCTCTCATCTCACAGCTCACAGCTCACAGCTCACAGCTCATCTCTCATGTCCTCTCTCATGTCATCTCTTCTCTCCTCTCCCGAAGCAGTCCCTTCCAGTCGCTTTTATTACTCGGGGCGGAATCAAGCCGCCGGCTGCGAGGGCACGCCTACCGGGTCGCTAACCGTGGTGCTGGTTGGCTGTTAGGGCTGTCCGATTCCTCCTTTGATCATGACGACGTGCCACGCCTGTGAGTTGGCGGCTCCTACCCCCCTCTTCTCCGAGATGAGCACATGGGCAATGGCGGCTTGCGGGATTGAACACCACTCGCACCGCTTTTGAAAGGAACTTTGGAGAGCGGAGATGATTGGGGAAATTGAAAGGGGCCTACGCTTATTTCGTTTGATACAATGCAGAGTCAATCTAGTGGGAAACACATATTTAGCCTACATGGAATAAGGAAATAAACTATTTAAAAAGATATATCGTGGCCTGTGTGTAAGTTTCATGGAATTAACTAGGAGGACGGCTGCGACCATTATTTACATTACGAGGGTGTTACACACAACAAAACCATACTTTTCACATTCGTTACACTTTCTCCAAAATTGTTACACTTCTCAAAACCGTTACCCTTCTCAAAACCGTTACACTTCTCAAATTCGTTACAATATATATATATATATATATATATATATATATATATATATATATATATATATATATATATATACACACTAGCTTGGCTCGGCTCGCTTCGCTCGCCTCACTAAGCGTCGATACTGAGGAACGGGCTTATTTGAACTGAGGCTAATGACTACCTGAGTTGCTGTGTTGTCATGATTTTCACCAATCATAATACAAACAAATTACTTTGCACAAATGTATTTGTTGTATTTGTGATATTACATTTTTATAGGCAATTTAGGTTGAATGTTTTTTTTTTTTTTTCTTTCAAGAAAGAACCCCTCCACACATACATAGGGGAGGGGTAGGTGCAGACTGGAAGTTTGGGACGATTACACCTCACCACCACGTAATTCAAAACACCTCACCACCACGTAATTCAAAATACCTCACCACCAAGTAATTCAAAACACCTCATCACCAATTAATTTAAAACACTCACAGCCATAAACCATGTTATAAAAACACCTCACCACCACGTAATTATAAATACTTCACCACCCATTATTTTAAAACACCTCACCACCATGCGATTTAAAAACACCTCACCACCACATCATTTAAAAACACATCGCCACCACATAATTCAAAATACCTCACCACCACGTGATTCAAAACCACCACAACGTTATTAAAAACACTTCACAACCACGGAAACAAAAGTTTGAGGGAGTCGTTAAGTGAGAACACAGACACTGCCCAGATGTATAGATATAGAGATAAATGACTGTACCCGAGTTGCCGTTTTGTCATGGTTTAAACCAATCATAATTCAAACAATTATTTTGCACAAATGTATTTGTAATATACGTGATATCACATTTTATAAAGAATTGAAGTTGAAAAAAAAAAAAAAATTGGAAAATTTTCTTTAAAAATACCCTTAGGACATACCAACGGGAGAGATATGTGCATTCCAGAAGTTTGGTACGATTTCACAAAAGTTTGAGAAAGTAGTTCAGTCACAACACAAGACAACACAAGACAGACGCTATATATATATATATATATATATATATATATATATATACGTATATATATATATATATATATATATATATATATATATATATATATATATATATATATATATATATATATATATATATACAGTATATATATATATATATATATATATATATATATATATATTATATATATATATATATATATATATATATATATGTATGTATGTATGTATACAGTCACGTGAAAAAGTAAGTACACCCCATGTAAAGTTTTGACTTTTTCAACATATTTCAACATACAGCTATTTGATCTTCATTTCAACAATATTGATAGATAAAGGTGATATAATATAATAAATATCATGAAACATTTACATTTTGTAGTCCATTGTATAATTTAAATAAACAAATGCAATTTTCGCATGTCGAAAAAGTAAGTACACCCCTACATTTATCACTACTTCAAATACCTAAAATTAGAATCAGGTCCACCAGCTCAGGTGCAAATGATTAGAACATCGTTAGAGAAGATCTTGGAGGAACTTGTCTTATTTAAACCTCAGACGTTTAGTTTGGTTTGCTCTTTGTTGTTGAAGTGTGGGGCGTCACCATGCCTAGATCAAAAGAGCTCTCTGAGGCCTTCGGAAAGAAGGTTATAGATGCCGACGAGTCTGAGAAGGGATTTAAAAAGATCTCCAAACAATTTGAAATCAATCGTTCGACTGTCCAGAAGATCATCTACAAGTGGAAAGATTCCAAACAACTGCCAACTTGTTCAGGCCAGGCTGCGCCAGCAAGTTCAGCCCGAGAGCAGACCGCAAGATGCTGAAAGAAGTCTCTAAGAACCCCGGAATGTCATCACGGGACCTACAGGTAGCTCTTGCCACTGTTGATGTCAAAGTGCACTAGTCTACCATCAGAAAGAGGCTGCACAAATTTGATCTACATGGGAGGTGTGCCGGGAGGAAACCTTTGCTGTTCAGAAAGAACATCAGGGCAAGACTAAAGTTTGCCAATGAACACCTCGGCAAAGACCAGCACTTCTGGAACAATGTGCTCTGGACAGATGAGTCAAAGGTAGAGCTATTTGGCCACAGTACCAGAAGACATGTTTGGCAAAAACCAAAGACAGCATTTGACCACAAGAACCTGATACCAACTGTAAAGCATGGTGGTGGAAATATTATGGTTTGGGGCAGCTTTGCTGCATGAGGGCCTGGGCAGCTCACCATCATAGAATCCACTATGAATTCTTAATTGTACCAGAGGGTGCTTAAAGATAATGTGAGGCCATCTGTCGGAAAGTTGAAGCTCAACCGAAAGTGGACCTTGCAACATGACAATGACCCTAAACATACCAGTAAATCCACCAAGGAATGGCTGAAAAGAAAGAAATGGAGGGTTCTGGAATGGCCAGGTCAAAGCCCGGATCTAAATCCCATCGAGATGTGGGGGGATTTGAAACGAGCTGTGCATGCAAGAAACTCAAACATCGCACAGCTGAAAGAATTCTGCATGGAGGAGTGGGCAAAAATTTATCCCAGTCGATGTCAGAGACTGGTAGACAGTTATAAGAAACGCCTACTTGAGGTTTTCTGCGAAAGGGGGCAATACCACCTATTAGAGCCAAGGGTGTACTTACTTTTTCCACATGCGAAATTTGCATTTATGTTTATTTAAATTATACAATGGACTACAAAATGTAAATGTTTCATGATATTTGTTATATTGTATCACCTTTATCTATCAATATTGTTGAAATGAAGATCAAATAGCTGTATGTTGAAATATGTTGAAAAGTCAAAACTTTACATGGGGTGTATTTACTTTTTCACATGACTGTGTGTGTGTATGTATATATATATTATATATATATATATATATATATATATATAATATATATATATATATATATATTATATATATATATATATAATATATATATATATATATATATTGATATATATTGATATATATTGATATATATATATATATATATATATATATATATATATATATATTGATATATATATATATATATATATATATTGATATATATATATATATATATATTGATATATATATATATATATAGATTGATATATATTGATATATATATATATATATATATATATATATATATATATATATATTGATATATATATATATATATATTGATATATATATATATATTGATATATATATATATATTGATATATATATATATATTGATATATATATATATATATATATATATATATATATATATATATATATATATATATATATATATAGATATATATATATATATATATATATATATATATAGATATATACATATATACATATATATATATATATATATATATATATATATATATATATATATATATATATATATATATATATATATATATATATATACATATACACTAGGACATACCGACGTGAGGAGACACTAGGACATCCAATATAGTGTATATATATACAGCTAGTGTATATACACTATATATACACTTTCTACACTATCTCCAATATACACTATATATATACACTAGCTGAGGTACCCGGCTTCGCCCGGGTTGAATAAGAATAAGACAAATATATGATGAAAAGAACATGTATATTTTAGAGCAATATCACAGTACATTTCCGACATGACGTTTTGTCAATTTTCAATTCTCAAAACCTCTTGGTATACAACATTTCTGGTTTTCTTACTTGGTGCCAAGACAAAAAGATTGCTTGGTTTTCCAACCCTCGAGCAGCCCACGTACAGCTGGCCATGGGAAGTACCCGGCATTGCCGGGCGGAGGAAGGGAGGGGAGGGGAGGAGGAAGGGGAAGGGAGGGGAACGGGGGGGGGGGAGGGGAGGAGAGGGTGGGGAGGGGAGAAGAGGGGGGAGGGGAGAAGAGGAGGGAGGGGGAGGAGGAGAGGGGAGGGGGAGGGGGGGAGGTGAGGAGGGAGGGGGGAAGGGGGATGGGGAGGGGGGAGGGGGAGGTGAGGGTGGAGTGGAGGGGAAGGGGGGAGGGGGAGGGAAAGGGGGGGGAGGGGGAGGGGGGGGGAGGGGGGAACGGCTAGCTTGGCAAGCGATAGCAGGCTTTTTACTTTTATTTTTACCTCAATGAGGGCTATATATGTAGTCCGTGCTTGGAGCCTTCAAGTTCAACATAAAGTTTTTTTATGAAAAATAATGCAGATGTATAACAATCCACCAATGCAAGTTCAGAAATGAATGCAGATCCTTTACTTTGCGATACAAACGCAATTCCCGCCATTTCCACTCACGATCGAGGCCTCCACAGTGACCGCGCCTCTTCTTCCTCCTACAACTTCGTCTCACTTCTTTCACTCAAAATGCACGAAATTCTGCCGCATGAAATTATGTAGAGGCCTCGTCGGGGGGATATAAGGTAGATAAGGAAGGCGTTGTAACAACAACAACAACAACAACATGCATTTTAAGGCCATGTTCCCTGCTAGAGCGGGGGTTAGCCTTGCGGTCCCCATGACAATCTTCTCCATTTTGCCCTATTTTCTGCATCTCTCCTTGTTACCCCTTGCCCGCATTTCTTCTTCCACCATCTTTAGCGAAGTCTTTCTCGGTCTTCCCCGTCCTCTACTTCCTTCTACATTAACTTCCATCACTCTTCTCAACCAGTCACTTTCATCCTTCCTCAACACATGACCAAACCATCTCAACCTGTTCCTCTCACAGCATCAATCACAGGCAATATTCCCATCATCTTTCGCAATTCATCATTTGTCTTCCTCTCTCTCAACAATACTCCGCACATCCATCGAACCATTCGCATTTCCACCCTTTCCAGCCTTCGTTGCTGCTCTACATTCATTACCCATGTCTCGCTCCCATAAATCATAACACTTCTCACACATGCAGCATACACCTTTCCCTTCAGCTTCAGCGACACTCTCCTCCTCATCAGCACGCCACTCAGTTCCCGAAACTTCTTCCATGCACATCTCACTCGAGCAACGTTGCCGAGTCTGATCCACCTTCTCCATTCAGCATGTCTCCGAGGTAGCAAAATGTTTTCACACCTTCCAGCTTCACGCCGTCTCCAAGATCCAACTCAACATTTCCTCCATCTGCAGCTCCCTCTGTGCACACCTTACATTTGAATGTAGCTGCCACACTGGTTAATGACCCTCTCAGACCACTACATTTTTGATGAACCCACTCAGCACACATTGTACATTGAATGGAGTTCACTCCGACACCCTTCCTGCACACAGCACACGGCCACTTCCAGTTCTTTCCACCTCACCACATGCTTTACCACTTGCCATCACCTTTGTCTTTCCGATATTCACCTTCAGACCTTTTGTCTCCATACATTCCTTCCACTTGTTCATCTTTTCCTTCAGTCCATCCATACTTTCCGCAATCAACACCAGATCATCTGCATACAACAACTCCCATGGTAAACCCTCCTTTACGGTCTGAGCCAGCACCTCCATCACAGCTACAAATAGTAGTGGACTTAGTACCGACCCCTGATGCACTCCCACCTTCACCTCAAACTCACCACTGTTCCCGTCCTTCGTCCTTACAGTTGTGCGTGCTCTTTTGTACATTGCCATCACTACTCTGATCAACCATTCCAGAATAAAGAACCACTGTAACAGAAGAATCAAAATAAAAGTGGAAGAACATAGGAAATCGGAGCTATTCTGGACCCACAGCCAAACCCGACAAACCATTGCAATACACCCCCGAACGTCTAGCGTCGCCACAAACTACACCATGGAATTGCAGCTGGCGCGGTTTTTTTAAACCATTGATATTAAAATAAAACGGAGCCTAAAACCACCGGGATTGTATGCTGATTCCGAATCTGTGTCTAAAACTTTTCTCCGATGTGTAATTCTTGAGTTATAAGCGGACATCCAGACACACACACACACACACACACACACTCCTTTATATATAGAGAAGATATATATATACAAAGGTGGGCGGTCCGCTTCGAAAGTCCGCTTATCCGCTTATCCGCTGCAGCGGACTAACGTTTTCGAAGCGGATAAGCGAATCAGAACAACCCCCGGAAACCGAAGCGGATAAGCGTAAGCGGACTACCGAAAAATTAAAGCGCATCGCGATTCGCCAAATCAGCTGTTAGCCTGAGCCGTTACTCTAGAATTGTGAATATTTATTTAAGTGAATAATAAGTGAAAACTGAATATTTTATTGGACGCTAGAGCGGCAATAACGTCAAGATGGAGAGATTTCTGACTCTCCAGCCCAGCGGCAGTGCCAGGACAGGCACACGAGCGACGCAAACCAGCAGTCCCAGCACAACGACCAGTCCCAGCACAACGACCTCAAGGCAGCCCTCGACGGTGGCAGCAGACGCGGCCGCCACAAGTCCTTCCAGGACATGGCCGGCGCCAGGTCTGTTGACTAGTAGACTCTCTTGTCAAAGAAAGGACGGGCAAATTGATTTTTCTTTAATGTAACTTGCATATATTAAAATTATATTTAAATTAACTGTAGAGTAGAGTAGAGTCGAGTGGAAAACTTTATTTCAATAAATTTTGAATAAATTTTATTTAAATAAAAATGTATATTTTTGATCTGAAAAGCTTTGTTTGTCTTTGTAGTAGTTAGAAATGGCTATTTAGGCTTAAAAAGCATTAAATTCCCTTTAGAAACGTCAAAAATCGCTTTAAAAACGTCGAAGCGCTTTAAAAAAATCGAATCGAAGCGGATAAGCGGATAAGCGGTAAGCAGACTAAGATTTTCGGCCGCTGAAGCGGATAAGCGAATCGGACTACACGGGCTGGCGGAGCGGATAAGCGGTAAGCGGACTTAAAATTTTCCGAATCGCGCCCACCTTTATATATATATATATATATATACATATACATATATATACATATACATATATATATATATATATATATATATATATATATATATATATATATATATATATATATATACATACATACATATATACAGGAGATTCATTATACAGTCGTGGCTAAAAATGTTGGCACCCTTGCACTTTTTTCAATAATTCACCATTTCTTCCAGAAAACTGTTGAAATTTAAAAATCTTTGTTATCCACATATGTATATCTTTAGTTTGCAGTGGAGCAAACAGAAAAAGCTGAAATAATTGCTAAATGTTAGCTTATTGCACACAGAAATCCTAAAATGGCCCGGACAATATTATTGGCACCTTTAGAAGTTGTAGAAATAATTAGATTTCAAGCAGGTGATTCTCCTTTACTTTGAAATTGAACTCACCTGTGGTGAGTTGCAGGTGCCTGCAATATAAAAATCACTCATTCAACCAGTTTGAATAGAGAAAAGGAGTCATTCTGCTGTTTTGTGTCAGTGTGTACCACAATGAGCATGGAGAAAAGAATGAAAACCAGATAATTGTCTGTGGAGGTCAGACACAAGAGTGTAGCCAAGCATGGATAATCTCAAGGCTACAAGTCCATATCCAGAGACCTTGATGTTCCTGTATCCACCGTACGCAATGTTATCAGGAAGTTTAAGGCCCATGGCACTGTAGCCAACCTCCTTGGACGTGGCTGCAAGAGAAAACTTGATTGTAGATTTCAGCGAAGGATTGTTCAAATGGTGAGAAAGCACCTCGATCAACTGCCAAACAGATTCAAGCTGACCTTCAGACACAAGGTACGACTTATCTCGAACCATCCGTCACCACCTCAATGAAAGCCGACCCAGGAGGACCACACTGCAGCTGACAGAGAGACATGGGAAAGCCTGACTGCAGTTTGCTGAAACACACCTTAACAAGCCAAAATGCTTCTGGAGAATGTGCTGTGGACAGATGAGACCAAATTAGAGCTTTTTGTAAAGCACATCATCTCTATGTTTACAGAAAACAAAATGAAGCCTTCAAAGATAGAACACCTTCCTACAGTCAAACATGGAGGAGCTTCAGTGATGTTTTCGGGTTGCTGTGCTGCCTCTGGCACTGGGTGCCTTCAATGTGTGCATGGCATCATGAAATCAGGAGATTATGAAGCATTTTGAGTGCAACGTTTTTTTTTGTTTTGTTTTTTTGTATACGAGATCGAGGCTCGTGAAAGAGCGAACATTAATCACAAGGAAATACAAACCGACACAAAAACATATAACATCGGGAGCGGGTATACGAGATCGAGGCTCGTGAAAGAAGCGAACATTAATCACAAGGAAATACAAACCGACACAAAAACATATAACATCGGAGCGGTAGACAAGATGGGGAGAGAGGGGGAAGGACACAAACACAACATTTGAGAGCAGGGACCGAGAAACATGGAGACATCGAGAGATCTGAGAGAGGGCGAGGGCTTTGGGCGGGCATGGGAATGGGGGGGGGGGGGGTGGGGAGAGGTATAAAACATATGGACACGGGCCAGGACTTCAGGAAAGAAGTTGGAATTTCAAACAAGGTGGATCTGGGGTGAATTAGCGTGGGTAGAAAAGTTCAAGCTTTTGGATGGGGGAAGATAAGAGATGGTGGTGAACAGCTGTTTTAAAGACCTGGAGAGAGGAGTGGGATTGAAGGGAGTGAGGAGTTTGTTCCAGAGGCGGAGAAAAGAGGAATGAAAGAGTGAAGTGAGCAGAGAGCCGAGATTTCGGCAGTTTAACCATCAGAGGGTTGCTGGCAGATCTTGTGCGACCTGTAGGAATATTTGGTGGACAGAGCACAGAGAGAGCTGGGGTGCAAAGGCCGGAGAGAGTCGGTAGAAGACAGAAAGACCACCTACCTGCCTGCGGTGAGTGAGTGAAAGGCCCTCGGAGATAGCTTCATCGCGGGAGATTCCAATGATTCTGAAAGCTTTGGTTTCAACAGCGTGAAGCCGAGCTAGGTGTGAGGCAGGAGCACCGGCCCATAGGGGAGAACAGTATTCCATTGAGCTGCGGATGAAGCCTTGTATGTGGTGAGGAGCTCAGGTGTGCCGAGGAAGGACTTCGCACGACGGAGGATGCCCAGTCGGCGACTGGCTTTGGAGGGCCAGCTTGGAAATGTGGTTTTCCAAGAAAGATCATGGCAGATAGTGAGACCCAAAAGCTTGAGCGACAGAACTTCTTGGAGAGGATTGTTGAGAAGTAGATGGGAGGGTTGTCCAGTCGATCTTTTCGGAGAGACATAGTAAGAGTGTGAGATTTGTCAGGATTGAAAGACATGTTCCACTTGTTTGACCAGTCTGCAATTTTGTCCAAGTCTTCAGAGAGTGAGGAGGCTGCAGACTGCCGATCTGAGGGAAGAGGAATGGAGCGGCAGAGAGTGAGTCATCAGCAAAGAGATAGAGAGGATTTTCAAGAGAGTCAGAGAGATCATTGATGAAGATCAGAAAAAGCACAGGGCCCAGAACACTGCCTTGGGAAACTCCAGCCTGAACAGAAGAGGAGATGAGAGAACTCCAATCAGGGCCACACGTTGACGACGACTCAAGAGGAAGTCAGCCAGCCATGCGTGGAGATTTCCATGGATACCAAAGGAGGAGAGTTTTGGTGAGCAGAGCGGGGTGCCAGACCGTATCGAAGGCACGTGATATGTCGAGGGAGACAGCTCTAATTTCCTGTTTGGCATTGAGGACCTCCATCCATTGTTGAGACAGCAGAAGCAGCATGTCCAGAGTAGAGTGACCTGGTCTGAAACCAAATTGATGCTCAGAGAGTCAAGCCATTGGAGAAGAGGAAAGATTTCATATCCGAAGCAATGATGGATTCCATGACTTTGCTGATAATTGGGAGAAGGCTGTTTGGTCTGTAGTTGCTAGGATCTGTTTTTGCACCTTTTTTGTGCAAAGCGGTGATGTTGGCTGATTTCCAAGCAGATGGCAGTTGACCTTGAGCAAAAGAGAGGGTGAAGAGAACAGAGAGAGGGTGAGAGAGAGGGGCAGAGCAGGATTTTAGGACCCGTGTGGCTGATGCCGTCGGGTCCAGTTGCAGAATCAGAGTCGAGGGTTGACAGAAACTTTTCCACCTTGTCAGGAGGAAAGGACACGGAGTCCAGGAGCAGCTGGGTATGACTGGGTATGGTGGGTACAGAGAGGGATGGGTTTGGGACACAAGATTTAGAGGCAAACACAGAGTTGAGGCATTCAGCTTTTTCACGTGCGGAGTCAGCTGTGTAGCCGTTTGAGGTAAGGGAGGGGATGGAGGGAACAAACACAAGAAACGGATTTGACCAGGTGCCACCAGGATTTGGAAGAGGAGACAGATAAGAGAGTTTGGTCTTGAGAACGGAGAGATATTGTTTCCTGGCTCTCCTGAGGGTGGACACACACTTGTTTCGGGCTTTGTGAAAGGAAATGAGATTTCCTTCGTTGGA
The DNA here is from genome assembly GCF_964187855.1 of Myxine glutinosa. NCBI lineage: Eukaryota > Metazoa > Chordata > Myxini > Myxiniformes > Myxinidae > Myxine > Myxine glutinosa. Next base: position 327,593,450 of record NC_136261.1, read on the forward strand.
TTTGCTTTCCAGGAGACGAAGGCAAGTTGTTTCTGGGCAACAGCCTCACCACAAGATTCCGTGTACCATGGACGGGACGAAGGGTATGACAACTGAAGACGAGATGGGATAAATCTGTGCATGAGGGAGAGCAATTTACTTTGGAAGAATTCCCAGGATGAGTTGATGTCAGAGGTGGTAGAGATGGGAGACCAGTCCAGATGATTGATGCTGTTGAAGACCGTGCCAGTTGGCCTGAGTGAAATGCCAGTGAGCAGGCTCCCTGAGAATGGTCAGAGAGATGTCCACTTTAACAAGGACATGATCAGATGATCCGATTGGCGCAGAAGAAGAGCAGCAGACATTTTCAGGGAAGTTAGTCATAACCAAGTCCAGAAGAGAAAATGCTCCGTTGACTGAGATCCGGGTCGGGAAATTGACAGATTGTGTCAGTCCCAGTGAGTCGCAGAAGTCCTTTGCTGAGGAGCCATGGCTGGTGAGGGAGGTACCTACACCCAGCCAACTGGCATGATGACAGTTGAAATCACCACATATGAGGAAGAGAGAGTTGGGATGAGTCGATAGAAGTTGGTCCATATTATCAGACAGCGAGATGTAGATGGAGTCATCACTGTTTGGTGGACGGTACAACACACATTTGAACAAGAGGTGGGAGCGAAGGGGAAGCCGTAGCCAGAGGTATTCCTGGGGGTGAGGTGGAGAGAGTACAGTGCAGGGCGAGTGAGGAAGAGCGTTTTTGATAAAGATAGCAACCCCACCTCCAGGACGAGGCTCAGGTCTATCATACCGGAGGAGGGAGTAACCCGGGAGAGATACTAAGGAATCAGAGACATCATGAAGGAGGAAAGTTTCTGTTAAGCAGATCACGTCTGGTTTGACAGAAGCAACCTGTATGGAGAGATCAGTTAAGTTTGAACGAAGGCCCCGGATGTTTGAGGTCCATACCGTTAATGAAGAGGAAGGGGGAGCATCGGATACAGAACAGGGGGGAGGAGGGGCAGGGTAAGATGTGGAAGAGGTGGAAGAGGTAGGGAGAGCTGTTGAAGGTGTGTCAGAGATTTCAGAATCGCTCGGAGAAAGGGAAGGATGGGGCAGACAAAAGGTTTGATGGTGATTGGGTGAGGCACAATGAGGTGTTATTTGAGGAGGGGGAAGAGCGAGGCAGAAGGTTGGGGGAGATGGAGGTGAGAGTTGGAAGGGGGAAGAAGTGGGGACGACGCTTTGAGGAGGGGGAGTGAGAGGGCAGAAATTGAGAAGAAATGAGGGTGGGGAGATTTGAAGGGGAGGGGCGAGGGGGGAGTTTGGGAGGGAAGGGACAAGGGGAGGGATTTGAAAGGGATGGGATATGGGGGAGATTTGGAGGGGAGGGGTGAGGGAGGAGTCTAGGAGGGGAGGGGCGAGGGGGAGTCTTGGAGGGGAGGGGAGGGGAGGGGTGAGGGGGTAGTTTAGGAGGGAGGGGGCAAGGGGGGAGTTCAACCCATTGTGAGAAACTGCAGTCAAGTTCAACTTGACTGCAGTTAAACTGTCAACGCAGTCAAACGCAGAAACTGCAGTCAAACTGTCAACGTTCAACCCATTGTGAGAAAGCTGGGTCTCCATCGAAGGTCATGGGTCTTGCAGCAGGACAATGACCCCAAACACAATTTAAAGAGCACCCAGGAAATGGTTCAAGACAAAACGCTGGACTGTTCTGAAGTAGCCAGGAATGAGTCCAGATGTAAACCCCATTGAACACCTGTGGGGAGATCTGAAAACAGCAGGTGGGAGAAGGCACCCTTCAAATCTGGGAGAACTGGAGCAGTTTGCGCAAGAAGAGTGGGCCAAACTTCCAGTAGAGAGGTGCAGGAAGCTCATTCATGGCTATAGGAAGCACTTGACTGCAGTTATTTTGTCCAAAGGTTGTGCTACCAAATATTATGGGGAGGGTGTGAATAATTTTGTCAATGCCATTTCTATTTATTTTCTGATTTAAAAGGATATTTTAAGTTCTGAATCAAAAACAAAAGTTCTGTGATATTAACAGTGAAATATAGAATTGTGGTGACAAAATAATTTAGTGAATTTCAACTTATTTTTAGGGAAAATTGTGAGTTATTTGAAAAAAGTGCAAAGGTGCCAATATTTTTGGCCACGACTATGTATATATATATATATATATATATATATATATATATATATATATATATATATATATATATATATATATATATATATATATGTATATATGTATGTATATGTATATATGTATGTATATGTATATATGTATGTATATGTATATATGTATGTATATGTATATATATATATATGTATGTATGTATATATATATATATATATATATATATATATATATATATATATATATATATATATATATATATATATATATATATATATATATATATATATATATATATATATATATATATATATATATATGTATGTATATACTAGCTGAGGTACCTGGCTTCGCCCGGGTTGAATAAGAATAAGACAAATATATGATAAAAAGAACATGTATATTTTAGAGCAATATCACAGTACATTTCCTACATGACGTTTTGTCAATTGTCAATTTCTCAAAACCTCTTGGTATACAACATTTCTGGTTTTCTTACTTGGTGCCAAGACAAAAAGATTGCTTGGTTTTCCAACCCTCGAGCAGCCCACGTACAGCTGGCCATGGGAAGTACCCGGCATTGCCGGGCGGGGAAAGGGAGGGGAGGGGGAAGGGGAGGGGAGGGGAACGGGGGGGGGAGGGAAGGTGAGAAGAGGGGGGAGGGGAGAAGAGGGGGGAGGGGGAGGAGGAGGAGAGGAGAGAAGAGGGGGGGATGGGGAGGGGGAGGGGAGGGATGGGAGGGGAGTGGGAGGGGAGGGATGGGAGGTGGGTGGGGGGGAGGAGAGTGGGAGGGGAGAAGGGGAGGGGGGGAGGTGAGGGGGGATGGGGAGGGGGGGGAGGTGAGGGGCAAGGGGGGAGGGGAGGGGGAGGGGGGGAGGTGAGGGGGGAGGGGGGAGGGAGAGGAGGGAAGGGGAGGGGGGGAGGTGAGGGGCAAGGGGGGGAGGGGGGAGGGAGAGGAGGGAGGGGGGTTAGGGGGGAGGGGGTGAGGGGGGAGTGGAGGGGAAGGGGGGAGGAGAGGGGGGAGGGGAGGGGGAGTGGAGGGGGGGAGGCGAGGGGGAGTGGAGGGAGGGAGGTGGGAGGTGAGGGAGGGGGGAGGGGGAGGGGAGGGGGGAATGGAGGGGGAGGGGTGAGGGGGGCTGAGGTACCCGGCTTCGCCCGGGTTGAATAAGAATAATAAGTTGAATTTAGCTCTTTCACGAGCCTCGATTCAGTATACAAAAAAAAAGAAAGAAAAAAAAGAATAATACAAATATATGATGAAAAGAACATGTATATTTTAGAGCAATATCACAGTACATTTCCTACATGACGTTTTGTCAATTTTCAATTTCTCAAAACCTCTTGGTATACAACATTTCTGGTTTTCTTACTTGGTGCCAAGACAAAAAGATTGCTTGGTTTTCCAACCCTCGAGCAGCCCACGTACAGCTGGCCATGGGAAGTACCCGGCATTGCCGGGCGGAGGAAGGGAGGGGAGGGGAGGAGGAAGGGGAAGGGAGGGGAACGGGGGGGGGGGAGGGGAGGAGAGGGTGGGGAGGGGAGAAGAGGGGGGAGGGGAGAAGAGGAGGGAGGGGGAGGAGGAGAGGGGAGGGGGAGGGGGGGAGGTGAGGAGGGAGGGGGGAGGGGGGATGGGGAGGGGGGAGGGGAAGGGGGAGGTGAGGGTGGAGTGGAGGGGAAGGGGGGAGGGGCAGGGAAAGGGGGGGGAGGGGGAGGGGGGGGAGGGGGGAACGGCTAGCTTGGCAAGCGATAGCAGGCTTTTTACTTTTATTTTTACCTCAATGAGGGCTATATATGTAGTCCGTGCTTGGAGCCTTCAAGTTCAACATAAAGTTTTTTTATGAAAAATAATGCAGATGTATAACAATCCACCAATGCAAGTTCAGAAATGAATGCAGATCCTTTACTTTGCGATACAAACGCAATTCCCGCCATTTCCACTCACGATCGAGGCCTCCACAGTGACCGCGCCTCTTCTTCCTCCTACAACTTCATCTCACCTCTTTCACTCAAAATGCACGAAATTCTGCCGCATGAAATTATGTAGAGGCCTCGTCGGGGGGGATATAAGGTAGATAAGGAAGGCGTTGTAACAGAAGAATCAAAATAAAAGTGGAAGAACATAAGGAAATGGGAGCTATTCTGGACCCACTGCCAAACCTGACAAACCATTGCAATACACCCCGAACGTCTAGCGCCGCCACAAACTACACCATGGAATTGCAGCTGGCGCAGGTTTTTTAAACCATTGATATTAAAATAAAACGTAGTCTAAAACCACCGGGATTTTATGCTGATTCCGAATCTGTCTAAAACTTTTCTCCGATGTGTAGTTCTTGTTATAGGCGGACATCCAGACAGACACAGACACAGACACACACACACACACACACACACACACACACACACACACACACACACACACACACACACACAGACACTCCTCCTTTATATATAGAGAGAGATATCTATATATATATATATAAGAGAGAGATATCTATATATATATATATATCTATATATATATATATATCTATATTATAATAGCCGTAGATGATTCTGTCTGTCTGTCTGTCTATCTGTTGGGTGTCTGTCCGGGGTGTGGCTTACTCGGTTTGCAGAGTAGCTCCACCCATAGCTCCACCCATTCTGGGAGTGGCTATAAACAAATATCCACCATTTTATTAACTCGCATAGCTTTGAGTCCTGTTTTGTAGGCCCGTGGTGTCTTGCTCTCCCCCAGTTTTATTTCAAATCAAATTCGATAAATCATTTCATTTTTCACAGTCGCTAACATAGTTTTAGACTCGGTTGAAAAAAAACGGGAAGAAAATCCGATGAAAGTTGCCGTTTATAGAACGAAATGAATTCTCAAAGGCCTGTAACTTCAAGGCCATTGAGTCTCTCTCACGCCTTTATCTCCAATCTAACTCACCATATGATTTCATTTTTATCGATGGTTTTACTTTTAGACTCGGTGTCAGCAATAATTGAGAACAATCCACACACGCGGGAAAATGCAGAGATATATTTTTTAAAATCGCGTCATGGTGTATCATACACCGCCCAACATGACACCGCCGGCAATGTGTCGATATATATTAAAAATTCGCTTTTGCTTTTCCGTTAAGATATATTACTTTTTCGTTTGATGACAGTCGTCACAAAAACGTCAACAATGATGCCGACATATATTTCTTCGTTTTTATTTCATTCAACATATTAGCCGGAAGTAAAATATGTTTCAGGAAATTACCGAGAGATATTTCTTCGTTTTTTTTATTAGTTATGTGCGCATACACTTTAAATAGGTTTATTTGAAATCTTTAATTTTCCACAATATAATTTACTTGCCATTTATCATTTGATGATTACGAGACAAATTCCTCTTGAGGATCGTGACAATTCATGCGTTGCGTGGAAACTTCCATTTCCAAAATGAATGAGACGATCGATGAAGAACGACTCGGTGTCACCAACGCGGGAAAATGCAGAGATATATTTTTTAAAATACACCATATCACCGCACAACACCGCCCAACAGCCAACAAGTATCATACACCGCCCAACAGCCAACGAGTATCATACACCGCCCAACATGACAGACAGCAACATGTCGACATTATCGCTTTTTCTTTAAACCGAGTGAACCGAGCCGAACCGAATACACCGCGTGAATTCACCGAGCGAATTTCAGCCAATTCCACCTATTTCTTCGTTTTTATTTTATTCGTTACCAGCAGAAGTACCCAGCGTTGCCGGGCGGGGGAGGGGGGAAGGGCACGTACACTTTAAACATGTATATACATGTGGGATGTGGGATATATACATGTGGGACATGTGTACGTGTGTGTACGTGTGTACGTGTGTGTGTGTGTGTGTGTGTGTGCGCGTGCGCGTGAATATGTGTGTGTGTATATATGTGTGTGTATGTGTATGTAGGCTAACCCCCGCTCTAGCAGGGAAAATGGCCTTAAAATGCATGTTGTTGTTGTATGTGTATATACATGTCTGTGTGTGTGTGTTTGTGTGTATATGTGTCTGTACGTGTGTGTGTGTGTCTGTTTGTGTGTGTGTGTGTGTGTGTGTGTGTGTGTGTGTGTGTGTGTGTGTGTGTGTGTGTGTGTGTGTGTGTGTGTGTGTGTGTGGAGATGTATATATGTGTATATATGTGTATATGTGGATACATATGTGTATACATATTTGCATATGTGTATATGTGTCTGTACGTGTGTGTGTGTGTGTGTGTGTGTGTGCATGTGTGTCGATGTACGTGTGTGTGTATGTGTATATGTGTGTGGGTGTATATGTGTGTGTGTGTGTATATGTAAACATGGGCCGGTGTGTGTGTAAAGTGTGAGGAGGTATTGGAGAGGAAAATGCAGAGATATATTTTTTTAAATCGCGCCATGATGATAAACGAAAATACACCGCCTAAAATAACAGTCGACATATATTTAAAATTCGCCATACACATCCATGCGGGAATCCCACGGGCATGGATGTGTGTGACATTTCGACATATTGAGTTACATGCTGCGCCTGCACATTCAGTTATATAAGATGGTTACTGGCAATTGATCACATCCACAAATGATGTAATCCACACAATTTATGTACTTTACATAACGTTAATAGGAATACATGCCCGTGTAGATGGGAAATACAGTTTGTTTGAAATAAATCACAAATATCAGAAGAAAGTTTTTTAAACCATTTTATATAACTGAATGTGCAGGTGCAGCATCGAACTCAATATGTCGAAATGTCACACACATCCATGCCCGTGGGATTCCCACGGGTGACCCCGCTATATATATATATATTGTTACGGAACCCAACGTCGGCCTCTCTTCCCCTTACCAAGGAGGGATTAATCCCCTCGTCTTTGACTGACCGACAGGGTCCCTGACGCTGCCCAGTTACCTCCGGAAAGGCAGGTGCACAGCCCCGTTCGTACCGCGGACAGATGTTAATTGCCGAGCGGTTTTAGCAACCGCGGCACGAACTATTAACAGAAACTAACCCGAATCTGAAACGTTGGCCAAATCGTGCCACAGGTGTTCAATGGGGAAAAGACAAAGACGAACGGATGTCAAGAAGAAGAAGAGGAAGACAGCAGTAGGAAATACGAATATGATTTATTTGCTATTATTTACAACCAAAATAAACCAAGGAGGAGGAAAGATAATAAAATAAAATACAGAAGAAGAAGAGGACACAGTGCAAATTAGCTTACCTCCTGCAGTCTTGCTTAACCCCAAGGACAAGACACACAGAACAAACTCACGTACACAGAAGGATGGAATGGAGGCAGGAACGAAGGACTGGAAGGAGAGAGGAAGGTTCAGCTGGAGCAGAGGGTTCGGGCTTGATCCCGCACGGGACGTCGGGCTGGACTTCGACGGCCACCGATGCCACCGATCCTGGTTCCCGTGTGGTAACGGGTCGAAGCTGCCTGGTGGAGCCAACGCTGCCTGGTGGAGTCAACGCTGCCTGGTGGAGTCAATGCTGCCTGGTGGAGTCAACGCTGCCTGGTGGAGTCAAAGCTGCCTGGTGGAGTCAAAGCTGCGTGGTACTGCTCGTGGGGCTTCGTCACTTCCCTCGCTCTGGACTCATCTGCCGCACCTCTCTCTCCGACTTCCTCAAAGGCTTCCGCGCGCGCTTTTATAGCGCGCCTCCAGATCAACCCGCGCCACGCCCGAGCTGGTCTCTCACCGGTCCTGATTGGCGGGTCGGGACTCGCTGGCTCCACCTTGTGATGACGATCGGCGGCCAACGCCCTGGATTCGGCGGCTCCTCCCCCTTCTCCGATCTGACCGCGTGTTCAATGGAGTTTTGCGTCGAAAACCACAAAGCAGCAGCGGCGAATGCAGAAAACCGCACGCAGAAAACCACCCAATGCAGTTGGCAATTGATGACAAAAGGGGTATTCGAAGGGAATCTACCTTATTTGAATTTGGTGCAATGGAGTGTCAATTAATGGAAGACAAAGCCTTAATCTAATACACATAATAAGGAGATAACTACTGAACAAGGAGATCTATGATTGGCTATGTGATTGTATATGGAATAACTACGGGGACGACCTTTAACCTTTACACACCAAATGGAGGAAGGAGGGTGATATTTTACAACAATTTCATTGCACTTACAACGATAATAAAAAACTACAACACCATTCTCAAATCCACAACACTGCACCCTCCTCCTCTTAGGCACTCCCGGGCCTATTAAACTTTTACCTTTAGTGTGGCATGTAGGTGTAGTTCCCTCTACATTTAACCTGACCCTGAGTGTGACAGTTTTAAAACACAAATAAATATGTCCCGCTGCTGCATTGCACCCTATCTAACAGACTTACGCCCACAGCTAACCAAATTGTGGAATTGTCTTCAAACTACAACATGAACGATGGGGGAGCATTATTTACAGTTACGCTACTTGTATTTACAAAACGCAACCCAGGACCTGCGATTGTTCTTTTGGGGGGGGAGACAGCCTGTGCTGCATCGACGCACCAGAAAGCACCATCACGCCCCAATCGGTGCACAGTCACCACAGTTCAATAAAAAAAGACAACAAATCCCTGGTGCCGGTCTTCCTCTTCGGCTCCCTCTGCTGGCCATTGTCGTTCTTCCAGATGTTTTCTTTCTTCTTTGCTGGCGGCCTATTTGGACATAATAAAATGACATGCACAAAACGTGTCCACTGTTCTTTTTATTTATGGCCCACAGGGCCGACTATGAGTGGTTCACCTGTATGGCATAGGTGCCATGTTACCAAGGTCCGCCAGCAAGATCTCGGGCCATCATGGCCGGTTCCAGTAGAGGGGCCATGCCCCCACCCGTGGGGTCCATCAGTGGGGCTCAGCCACAGACATGTGGTCCATAAGTGGTGCATCGATGCAGACAGCTGGTTGCGGGAGTTTCGGGCACACAATGGCGGACTCCCGCACGCTCCCCTCGGCGCCCAGTGGCGCACAGTCCTCGGGTGGGAGACAAGGGGGGGGGGGGGAGAAGACAGGTGAGCAAGGGGTAAGGTCACAAGGGTGCACATCGACAAGGCAATGCAAGACGAGGTGCATACGGAGAGCGAAGTGAGAAAACTCATCCCTACCGTACGTCACCCCCCCTGTTACCTACTCAACCCCTGCCCTTACCCCATATGTACAAAAATCTACACATTTACAAATTCGTCACTACTGTCTCGTCTTCCCTATATCTCCCCTATACCAAATTCGTCCCCACAATCCCTCTAACCGAATTTGCCATCACCCAATTCATCATCAATCCTCATAAGGAGGGAGAGATGGAACAACAAAGCACAATGTCACACCCACGTCATGATGCGTCTCACAATCCAAACATTTGCACAATAAAAATAATCAAAAACCACCTGGCATGGTGTGGAGGTACGCCATCTCAGGTGAGTGGATGTAGATGGTGCGAGGAGATTCTTAATCCTAACTATCTTCTAAATGACATTAACTCACTTTACACTACCCGGGGTCTTTCCCTGCCAAACCATTGGCAATCTTACTCTATGTGGTTTTAAGAACCAAATTCCCATTGACCAAACTGTGGTGCTTCATCAATTTGGGTTCTCACTCCCCCGATTCAACTCCCTGTGCCCTTGCACAATTTCAGGACTGGGTCGTGTGGCTCTCCCAGCAGGTCTACCCACCTGCACACCTCCACCACTGTAGTTGCCTCCGAGCTTACCTGCTCCTTATCCTAACCTATCTACTGGGGAAGGCCCTCTGGTGCTCTCCCCACTCGGTGCCCTCTCTGGCACTGGGCTACCTGGGTCCGTCCTCCGGATCCTCGGGCCCCATCCACAACTCTAACGGCTCCCAGAGCCCACCTGCGGCCTCACCTGGCCGACATCCTCACAGTGGCGGAGTGCTCAACCAACTACACATACTAACAGGCCACACGCCCAGCCATTTCCACGTCACTAATGCACCCATCCAAACACCATTCTTCCACCACGCACCACAGATGCCAATATCCAACCACAATTTACCTGTACCCTCTACCTAACTCTTAATTACCCTCCCCGGGTATTCGTGATGGGGTCCATCCTCCCCATCCACACCTTCGCACCATCCACTCCACTCCACAGTTTCCACCATACTCACAGCACGACCATCCATTCCATACTCCATATATTCCATACTCCATATATTCCATACTCCATGTATTCCACACAACCATTCTCCATACACCTGTAGTTGCACACCTGTGCAATCACTCCTACTGGTGCTTCCTGCACCTTCCTTCCTCCCTGGACCATTTGGTCAACACAACACTCAATCACTATTACTCACTCATACACTTTTCACAATACACTTCTGAATACTCTTTCAATTCTCAAACAACCACACGGCATCATCTGAACTACCTGGTGCCCTGCTAAAACTCGCGCTTCCCCATCGCCCCTTATATTATTGCGCTCCCTTGTCATTATAACCTAACTACCCTCTCTATGTCCCCGACTACCTGTCCAATGTCGCTACTTAAACTTACCGTTACCTATGGTCAATCTCTAGATCCCTACCATTTTATCCTAACCCTCCCGGGTTAGTTTTCACTGCCATAAACCCCATAAAACTATTGCTCCTTTGCCCCCTTTGTGAGAGATGGCAGAGTTGCCATCCCACCACAACGGGTATCTCTCACTACCACCCACCCCCCACCCCCCCCCCCCCGGTCCTCTGACTCTACGAGCCCCCTTCGCAAGAGGTACTGGGTCCTGCCTCGGCATCTAGAGCCGAGGCGATCCACGAGGGTGCCTGCTCGCCAGCATAAGGTCTTATCCGGTCGGCATGGACGATCCGAGGGAGGGCCCGTGGCCCCATTTTGATCTTAACGACCACATCACAGACTTGCGACAGGACGACTCCCGGGCCTTGCCAGGGGGAGGTGAGTTTTTGGCACCTGCCCTTCCGCCTCCGGGGATTAAAGAACCAAATCTTCATCCCCGGAGCATACTGACTCCCCTGGCTCCGGTCGTCGTACCTGCGCTTCATCTTGGCCACCGCCAGATGGAGCTTGCGGCGGGCGAAGGCATGGACCCTCTCCATGCCTTCCTCCAGATGACGTGCGTAACCCTCCCTCGGCGGGATATCTGTGGTGTCTGGCACGGGACCGCATAGCAAGTCGGCGGGAGCCTGCAGCTCCCGCCCATACATAAGCAACGCTGGACTGCATGCGGTGGCCCCGTGCTGGCTGGTTCGGTAGGCCATCAACAAGTACGGGAGATGTTCGTCCCAGCCATCCTGACGGGTGGTGGTGAACAGTGCCAGTTGTTGGATCAATGTTCGATTGAATCTTTCCACCATCCCGTCAGATTGTGGCCGCAAGGGCGTGGTCCTTGTTTTCCGAATTGACAGGAGCCTGCACACATCTTTTAGCAATTGGCTTTCAAAATTTCTACCCTGATCGGTGTGCAGCTCCTGTGGAATCCCGTGCCGACATACAAATCCTTCCACGAAGGCCTGTGCCACCACCCGGCTTCTTGGTTGGGGAGGGCATAGGCCTCCGGCCACTTGGTGAAATAGTCCATTACAACGAGGATGTACTTATTACCTTGGCGGGTGCGGGGCAGCAGTCCTAGAATATCCATAGCCACCCGCTCAAGGGGGGCCCCCACCTGGTGTAATTGAAGGGGGGGCCCTCATCCTCAGTGCTGGTCCCTTTTTGGCAGAAAAGGCGTCGCATCTCCGACACCAGTCCTGTATGTCGCGCCCCATATTAACCCAATAGAACCTCCGGCGGACCCGAGATGTTGTCTTTGTCCTGCCCAAATGGCCACCGGAGCGGGTGCCATGCACTTGTTGTAATATTACGTTCTTAAATTTGTCAGGGACTATCACCAGCCAGGAAGTTCTATCAGAGGGAACCTCCACCCACTTGCGATACAAGATGTTGCCTTTCAATTCCAGAGTCTGCCACTGAGCCCAATATGCCTTTGTTTGCACCCCGAGGGGGGGGTGACCTCTTCCCCCTTTGGGCTTTGCCCCAATTTGATCCACTTGAACACCGGCCCCAGAACGGGATCCTCCTGCTGGGCCGTGCTCCATGCCAAAGTTCCAAATTCTTCATCCGCGGTTAGTGGCAAAATTGGCCCTCTCACCCGGGTTGCCCGGACGACGAGAATCGGGGCAGAATCGCCCAATTGCTCCCTCTCCTCGTGTCTCGCACAAAATTTGCAGTTTTCCCCCAGACAAGGACGCCGAGAGAGTGCGTCCGCATTACCATGGGCCTTCCCGGCCCTATGGGTCACATCAAAATCGTACTGCTGCAACTTTTCCAACCACCTTGCAATTTGGCCCTCCGGTTCCTTGAACCGAAGGAGCCATTGCAAGGAGGAATGGTCAGTTCGAACCGAAAATTTCCGCCCGTACAGGTACGGGTGGAAATGGTTCATGGCAGCCAGCATAGCCAATAACTCTTTGCGAGTGACACAATAATTTCGTTCGGGCCTACTTAAGGGCCGACTATAATAACCAATCACTCTCTCCACGCCCTCCTGTGTCTGAGACAAAACTGCGCCCAATCCTTCCTGGCTCGCATCCGTGTCCAGGGTAAATGTCCCGTCGCTAGTGGGGTAAGCTAGAAGGGGTGCGGATGTCAAATACCCCTTCAATTTTAGGAAGGCCTCTTGGCACTCCCTTGTCCAATTAAATCGCGTCCCCTTCTCCATAAGCCGGTGGAGGGAACGGGCCAACTCTGCAAATTTCGCCACAAAGCGCCGGTAGTAGGAGCAGAGTCCCAAAAATCCCCGCACCTCCTTGATGGTACGTGGTGCGGGCCACTCCTCTACCGCTGTAATTTTGCCTGGGTTCGTTTTTACCCCCTCGCGACCAATAACGTGACCTAGATAGGCCACCTCTCTTGCAAACAAAGTGCACTTACTCGGGTTCAGCTTCAACCCTGCCTGTCTGAGGCACCCGAACACCTGGTCCAAATTAGCTAAAGCCTGGGGGAATGTTTTGGCATGTACTAGGACGTCATCCAGGTATACCAGACATGATTGCCATGGCATGCCGCCTAGTACATGTTCCATTAATCGCTCAAAGGTGGCGGGGGCGTTACACAAACCAAACGGCATCACAGTGAACTGATACAGCCCCTTACCTGTGGAAAATGCCGTTTTCTCCTTCCCTGCCCGATCCATCTCCACCTGCCAATACCCACTCTTGAGGTCCAAAGTTGAGAACCAATTTGAGCATGCAACGGCATCGAGGGTATCATCAATTCTTGGCAGGGGATATGAGTCCTTGAGTGTCACGTTGTTTAGCTGGCGATAGTCCACACAGAAACGCGTGGTCCCATCTTTCTTTTTAACCAGCACAACAGGTGACATCCAAGGACTTCCCGAGGGCTCGATCACGCCTGCGTCGAGCATCTTTTCAACCTGCTCGTCAGCTTCCGCCCTCTTGCTCCAAGGGAGCCGTCGGGCGGCCTGACGAATAGGCCGGGCCTCACCAGTGTGGATCTGATGTTTCACCAGGCCCGTACGTCCAATATCCTCGGTGGACAAGAAGAGATCCAAATGGGATCCAACCAGTTTGTGTAAGGCCTCCCTCTGGGTACCTCCCAACACTACACTACTACGATTTACCATCTCGCAAATGGGATCGGGCCAATTCCTACTACTTATTGAAGGCTCCCCCTGGGGCCGGCTCGGCTGGACGTTCTCGCCCCTCACTGACGCGACTTCTCTAACTGGGGTGCAGCCAGCTACCTTCGTGCCCCTCACTATAGTGCGTGGTTCTGTACTAATATTAATTACTCGGACGGCCACCACCGGCCCGTCCGTTTTTACAAGGGTGCGGTCCACGATTAAACCAGGTATGGATCGTGCTGCCACCGGTTCGACCAGACCGCAGGACTCCTGCCATGTCGGGCGACCTGACCATCGGGCCGGCACTATTGCCTCGGCCCCCGGAGGGATGGTCACGGCCTCAGGAGCCTCCAGCTCCACCCTCTCGGCCGTGCTCACCCCCTCCAATGGTAGCTCTTCCACTCCCACTTGCAGGATCCCCGGGCTCAAGTCGATTTTACAACCGCTGGCAGTCAACAAATCCAACCCTATTAAGCATGGGTCGCACACCTCCGCCACCCAAACCTCTGTCTCCTTTTTTACCGATCCCAACTTGAGGGTCACAAAACCACGCCCTATGATCGGGGCCGTTACCCCGGTAGCCAGCTGCAAACTATGATTTTCCAGACGCTGGATTTTACCCCAGCCGTCTGCACTCAAATTAAGGATCACGGGGCTCATGATCGTGGTGCTGGCTCCCGTGTCCACCACGGCGTCTACCCCCACGCTGGTAATTTTGCACCGAATTGTTAAGCTACCTGTTCCAATTTGGCCACAATGAATGACCTGTCGCGTCAATGAGGGCTCCTCTCCATCCCCTACTGCCGAACACCGCCCTACATGCCCGGAACATTCTAGTTTCCCGGGCCCTGGCGGGGGGGGGGGGGGGGGGGGTGTCTGAGGTCGGCTCGGCCGATCTATACTGGGCGGAGTTGAGGGCATCGGCTGGCGGGGAACGTCCCGGCGCGGAGCTCGGCACTCCCACGCACGGTGACCCAGCCGAGCACAATTATAACACCTCACCTGGTAAGGTGCTTGCCTCCGGTATTCCAAATTTCCCCCCCTGTATGTCCGAATTGCGGTACTTTGTCGTGGACTACCGGGTGCCACAGCTGGAGCCGCCTGCCATGGTCCAGGTCCCGCTAGGCGCCGATCCACCAGCCTCCGGAGCATGCTCTCCAGGTCAGGGCCCCCGTCGGGGGTCAGGGCCCCTAGGGGGGCCGCCCCCCATCACGGGCCCTACCTGACGCACCGCCACTGCGTGGCGCTCGCCTCCCCGGGCCAGGGGCCTCGCTGCTTCCCAACGGGCTGCAGCGTCGGCCGCCTGACCCATGGTCTGCGGGCGCCACATGGCGAGCTGTTGTCGGAGCTCCAGATCCGGAAGGGCCTGGATAAAGTGATCCAGCGCCAGGCTTTCCTGGGAACTCACTGCCATGTCTGCGTGTGCAATCCCGACTGCGCGGCGAATGTCGTGGGCAAGCTCCCCGATGGTCTCCTGGGGCTTGCGTTTTCGCTGAGCAAGCTGCGCTTTAACAAGCTCGCTTTGCTGTTCAATGCCAAATCTGTGAATTAAGGCCACGCGGAGAGCTGACAGGGTGAGAGCACCCGGTGGTAAAGCTGTCAGCACCTCCGCCGCCACACCGCGCAGTGCCCCCACAAGGTGTACTCCACCTTCGTCCGGATTCCAACCATTGCCTCTGCACACATACTCAAACTGCACCAGGTACGCCCTCAAATCACTCTTGCCGTCGTACGGCGCAAGTGGGACCTTGTGGGCGCCCAAAGGCCTAACCCCGCACGTCACTCCTTGTGGGATCAACGCGGGCCCAAACCGTTCGGGCTCCCACAGTACGCTATTCCCGGGGGGCTCCTGCGCATCCCCCGTCCCTCCAAACACTACCCCTCTTGGTGTCGATGCCTGGGTCGCCCTTCCGCAACCCGCTACCCACTCCATACCCGCACACCCTTGCTCACCAGCACCCCCCTCACTCCCCATAGCCAGACCTCCTTGCACACCTCCTTTCTCCATACCCTCCGGACCAGTCATACACCTCACCATTGGTCCTTCACGAACACCCGGGTCGACACCACCCCCCAAGCCGACTGAATCTCCCCTCACACCATATACATTTCCGAGTATATCGCCACTCACCTCGGCACCTCGTCTCCGCTCCGCCTCTGCCACCTGCAAACTCTTTATTTGATTAGTGAGCACATCATCACGATTTGAGCACAGACCTTGCACATATTCCATCACTTCCTCCTTTATCTCCTTCTTAGTTTCCCTCCGTCTCTTCTTAATTTCACTCACCCCCTCTTCCACTTCCTCTAATTTCTCCTTTACCTCCCTCATTTCCCGGTGCGCCCCTCGATCTCTTCCTCTAATGCCACCTTGATCGTTTCTATGTGCGTCCTTACTTCCCGTTCTTTTGTCTCCATTACTTCTGTTACCTCGTCAAACCTCGCTGTCAGTCCCTCATGTACCGTCTGACACTCCTTCTTTATGACTGCTACGTCCCTCTTTATTTCCTTCTGGGTCGCCTTCAACCCCTCGATCACAGCTGTATTCTTTTGTACGTGTTCCTTCAACTCCCTTTGTCCCACTGTCAGCTGCCCCACCCCCTGCGTCAACTCCTCTATGCCACCTTGTAACTTTGCCGTCCCCCTTCTCACCTCTTTCTCCATACGCTCCTCACCTCGCTTTACCTCCTCGCGTACCCCCGAGACATCCTCGCCCACACCTCGTCTTATCTCCTCCCCCATCTCCTCCATTTCTTTAGTAGATGCCGCCCTCATCTGTTCCAATTCATTCCTCTGAGCATCCATTTTACCTTCCAACCCGATTTTCACCTCCTCTATCTGGTTCCCCATCTGTTTGATTTCCTGGGCGGATTGCTCCCCTATTTCCCGCAATTTGTCTTCCATCTTGTCTTCTAGCCCCGTTAACCCATTCTTCACCCCTTTTATCCCATTGTCTAACCCCTCAAATTTATTGTCCAACCCCTTAAAATTATTGTTTAACCCCTCAAATTTATTGTTCAACCCCATAAAATTATTGTCTAACCCCTCAAATTTATTGTCCATATTGTTTAACCCGTCTCTTAATTGCTCACTAGTACCCCTCGCTTCGTCCCTCATTGCCCCCATTTGGCCCCCCATTGCTCCAATTTGCCCCCCCCCCCATTACTCCAATTTGGCCTCCAAATTGCTGCCCCATTCTATCCATTTTTGCATTCAGTTGGGTCAGGAATAATCTGAGGTCAAACCCGATTTGCACAGCATCCCCAGCCGCCACCGCGGGCTCGCCCTCCACGGCGCCGCCATTTTGTGCCTCTACAACCACGTTCGCGAGGGCGCCATCTTGCGCATCTGATACCCCCGCAACCACATATTCATTGCTCTTTTCCTCCCTCTCCTCCATATACATTTCCCTGGGGTCCTGGGTCGCTTCTACCCCCTCTAACTCCCCAACCGGCATCCGATCACCTTGACCATCCATGGCACGATTTTAAATTTAAGATGTTAAATAAAATTGCGGGCCACTCGTAATTTGAGCGCGCTAAGCGCTTCAGGTCCGAATCTCGCTCCCGACACCAATTGTTACGGAACCCAACGTCGGCCTCTGTTCCCCTTACCGAGGGGGAATTAATCCCCTCGTCTCTGACTGACCGATGGAGTCCCTGATGCTGCCCAGCTACCTCCAGAAAGGCAGGTGCACAGCCCCGTTCGTACCGCGGACAGATGTTAATTGCCGAGCGGTTTTAGCAACCGCGGCACGAACTATTAACAGAAACTAACCCGATTCCGAAACGTTGGCCAAATCGTGCCACAGGTGTTGAATGCGGAAAAGACAAAGATGAACGGATGTCAAGAAGAAGAAGAGGAAGACAGCAGTAGGAAATACGAATATGATTTATTTGCTATTATTTACAACCAAAATAAACCAAGGAGGAGGAAAGATAATAAAATAAAATACAGAAGAAGAAGAGGACACAGTGCAAATTAGCTTGCCTACTACAGTCTTACTTAACCCCAAGGACAAGACACACAGAACAAACACGTACACAGAAGGATGGAATGGAGGCAGGAACGAAGGACTGGAAGGAGAGAGGAAGGTTCAGCTGGAGCAGATGGTTCGGGCTTGATCCCGCACGGGACGTCGGGCTGGACCTCGACGGCCACCGATGCCACCGATCCTGGTTCCCGCGTGGCAACGGGTCGAAGCGGCCTGGTGGAGCCAACGCTGCCTGGTGGAGTCAACGCTACCTGGTGGAGTCAAAGCTGCCTGGTGGAGTCAAAGCTGCCTGGTGGAGTCAAAGCTGCCTGGTGGAGTCAAAGCTGCCTGGTGGAGTCAAAGCTGCCTGGTGGAGTCAAAGCTGCCTGGTGGAGTCAAAGCTGCCTGGTGGAGTCAAAGCTGCCTGGTGGAGTCAAAGCTGCCTGGTGAAGTCAAAGCTGCCTGGTGGAGTCAAACCTTCGTGGGGCTTCGTCACTTCCCTCGCTCTGGACTCATCTGCCGCATCTCTCTCTCCGACTTCCTCAAAGGCTTCCGCGCGCGCTTTTATAGCGCGCCTCCAGATCAACCCGCGCCACACCCGAGCTTGTCTCTCACCGGTCCTGATTGGCGGGTCGGGGCTCGCTGGCTCCACCTTGTGATGACGATCGGCAGCCAACGCCCTGGATTCGGCGGCTCCTCCCCCTTCTTCTCCGATCTGACCGCGTGTTCAATGGAGTTTTGCGGCGAAAACCACAAAGCAGCAGCGGTGAATGCAGAAAACCGCACGTAGAAAACCGCCCCATGCAGTTGGCAATTGATGACAAAAGGGGTATTTGAAGGGAATCTACCTTATTTGAATTTGGTGCAATGGAGTGTCAATTAATGGAAGACAAAGCCTTAATCTAATACACATAATAAGGAGATAACTACTGAACAAGGAGATCTATGATTGGCTATGTGATTGTACATGGAATAACTACGGGGACGACCTTTAACCTTTACACACCAAATGGAGGAAGGAGGGTGATATTTTACAACAATTTCATTACACTTACAACGATAATAAAAAACTACAACACCATTCTCAAATCCACAACAATATATATACAGACTTGGCATTTAATATGGAATATTTTTTTTGTGTGGGTGAACTTACTTTTCAAGATGTCTTAGAACCAAAAGTTCATTGGAATTATGTTGAAATTATTCCAGATTTTGTTAATGTGACCTTCAAAAGAAACAAAAACCGCATTTGACATTTCGAAGCAAATAAATTGATCCTTGAAAGTGATGTAAACTGATATCGAACTCAATTCATGGACAGTACTGTGTTAAACTTCTGTGCGTTTTCCAGAAGTATCTCTTTATTTTGCACACGAGCCCAAATTTTTTTTAAACAAAAACAAAAGTTAAATTACGACTGGGATTACGGAGAGTAAAATTACAGTTCAGTACTTCGTGTAACCCCCACGAGGATTCAGGAGAGCACGTACACGTTGAGGCATGCTGTTCACGAGATTTGCCAAGGTTTGGGCAGGAATCGCTTGCCATGCAGTTACAATAGCCTGCTGCAATTCATGCACAGAGGCAGGCTGCTGGTCCAAGTTGCCGATTTGACGCGTTAATTCTGCCCACAAGTTCTCTATCGGATTCATATCCGGGGACATGGCAGGCCACTCCATATGCTCCACACCACGGTCAGCAAGAAAGTGTTGGATCATGCGACCACGATGAGGCCGTGCATTGTCGTCTTGGAAGACAAAGTTTCCTCGAAAGGCTGCACGAACAAATGGAAGCAATGTTTCTTCCAGAATGGCCCTGTGCTTGAACTGGTTCAGGTTTCCATTCAGAACAACCAGGTCAGTTTTGCCCCCTGCATGAAAAGCAGCCCAAACGGTCACTGCACCACCTCCAGCTTGGACTCTTGGCACTATACAATCTTCGTTGTAGGCTTCATGCACTTGTCTGCGCACTCGGACGCGGCCATATTATAGACCAGACATCTAGACTTGTCACTGAAGATCACATGATTCCAGTGTCCTGGCTGCCATTGTCGGTGCTCTCTGGCCCACTGCAATCGGCGCTGGCGGTGCTGTCTGGTCAGACGTGGCTTTCTCAGGGGACGCCTGGCACGATAGCCTGCTTGAACCAGCCGTTGGTTGACTAGCCTTCTGGATACAGGCACATTTGTCAGTTGCTGCCACTCAGCCCTAAGCCGATTAGCTGACTTGGTACGGCCATTGCGGACTAACCGGTGCAGCTGGCGATCATCCCTCCTTGTGGTTCTGCGGGGACGTCCTGACCTCAGTATTGGAGTAGGGACACCCCTCTGAGCATTTCGTTTCAGGATCTTTGACACCTGACCTTGAGTGATGCCATACTGCCGAGCAATAGCACGCTGTTTCATGCCGGAATTTCGTAAAGCCACCACTAAATGACAAACAGCATTGTCGAGTTGACGGACCATCTCCAGGGGAAGCGGCAATAACTTTTGTAGATGTGCAGCAGTTGTTTTCCACTAATACAGAATGCAACAACCCTTATATACCCGATTGTGAAGCCAATCGTCAAATGTACCTGTCCGTACATTTTATCACGCCACCTGTGATATAATCCTGTTATTGACTTCTTGCTGCGACACACAATCAGTGACATGGTTCTTTTAACAAAGAAATCACCGAAGCGTAAAAGAAACTCACCAGATTGATATACCGAGTTCAGAAAGTAAACCCAAGTCAAGGAAAAAAAAATATTCCATATTAAATGCCAAGTCTGTATATAATACATCGTGGATATATAGCTCGGATAATTCCAATTGGATACCACCTCCTCCCTCCCAAAGGAAGAAAATTCCCAGATGGGTGAAATTTTGCTTTTCCCAAAACAGGATGGAATCGAACAAAACTTTCAGAGGCACAACTTAAGGGTGGCTTCCCAAAAGGTTTCAACTTCCTCGGAAAATCCTCCAGGAGGAGTCGATTGTATATAGTCTTGAACGTCCAGGCTTTTGTTTTATCGATAAGTAGAAAAAGGCTTAGTGGTACTAATCTGAAATTGCAGACACCTTTGCGCCTTATATCAACACAAGAGATTAAAAGTTGAACACGAAGTCAAATTAGGTTATCATCAAAGCAATATCTCAGAAATGTCCCGTCAATTAAAGCTCTGTCAATGAAAGCATTTATTTAGATCTCAGGAATGGAAAGTCATCGGAAGAGCAAATCTTGCACAATTAATATGGATTTATCCCCTAAACCTAAAGCCATAAATTCAATGCTAGGTGTGTGGTATATGTACCTTGGATTATTGAAAACACCCCATTACATGAATAATCTATTGTACATCTTTGTAATGAACACAGTTAACTTCCGTGGCATTTTCAAGAATAAGTGAATGAAACAAGAGCTAAAATTAATCAGGAACTTATGGGATGAATGGGGAGGATGATTGAGTGGGGGGGAGGGGGGGGGTGGGAACGTCATTAGAAAGCATGAACTCTTGTTAAGGATGATGGGAAAATCGCAATCCCTTTAATATTAAGTTTGGCCTGCGAATTATCCTGCGAAGTAATGACCATGCAGGGGTAGGAAAAAGGTTTGAATAGAAAGGCGGATGGTGGTCGCTCGTATGCAGCCTGTGGCTGTTGGCTGCATCATTTTATGTGGGCGCAGCTGTGCCGCTGATGCAATGCCCTCAATTACCCGTCCACTGGTACTCATTTTGCCGACCTCGGAAGGCTGGTACTCATTTCGCCGACCTCGGAAGGCTGGTACTCATTTTGCCGACCTCGGAAGGCTGGTACTCATTTTGCCGACCTCGGAAGGCTGGTACTCATTTTGCCGACCTCAGACGGCTGGTACTCATTTTGCCGACCTCAGACGGCTGGTACTCATTTTGCCAACCTCAGACGGCTGGTAGTCATTTTGCCAACCTCAGAAGGCTGGTACTCATTTTGCCGACCTCGGAAGGCTGGTACTCATTTTTCCAACCTCGGAAGGCTGGTACTCATTTTGCCGACCTCAGAAGGCTGGTACTCATTTTGCCGACCTCGGAAGGCTGGTACTCATTTTTCCAACCTCGGAAGGCTGGTACTCATTTTGCCGACCTCAGAAGGCTGGTACTCATTTTGCCGACCTCAGAAGGCTGGTACTCATTTTGCCGACCTCAGAAGGCTGGTACTCATTTTGCCGACCTCGGAAGGCTGGTACTCATATTGTCAACCTCGGAAGGCTGGTACTCATTTTGTCAACCTCGGAAGGCTGGTACTCATTTTGCCGACCTCAGGCTGGTACTCATTTTGCCGACCTCGGAAGGCTGGTACTCATTTTGCCAACCTCGGAAAGCTGGTACTCATTTTGCCGACCTCGGAAGGCTGGTAATCATTTTGCCGACCTCGGAAGGCTGGTACTCATTTTGCCAACCTCGGAAGGCTGGTACTCATTTTGCCAACCTCGGAAGGCTGGTACTCATTTTGCCGACCTCGTAAGGATGGTGCTCATTTTGCCAACCTCGGAAGGCTGGTACTCATTTTGCCGACCTCGGTAGATGGCAGGCTGAGTCAACCCACCTCGTGTTAATTCAACAGCACGCAGGGGCTCACACTCGGGACCCTAAGATCTCAAGCCAGCCACCTTAACCGTTGAGCCAACACCAGGCTCAGAAAAGAGGGTCAACGCTTAGGCCAAACTTTCAGACTCACTGGAGAAAAGATGAAAAATGAGACTTGACAAATGTTTTCTTCTTTGAGTAAGGGGGGGGGGGGGGGGGGAGTAGGTCGGTCGTCCAGACTAACCTCCTCCACACTAATTCCTATGTTTCCAGCACTACCTTATCTTTTCTAAACACACATTGAAATTAGTTCAAGAAACCTCCGTCTTCATGGGAAAGCAAAACGAATGCTAATACGCCGTATCCCACCGTGGTTGCTCACATAAAGTGATTTTTCTTGTGCCTAATGAAAGCAGAGACTGTCTGTAAGGTTTGAGCGATGGCAAACTTTTGGGAGTGATCCTCGTAATGAAGGAAGCTTTGGGAATGTCTTTACGCACAGTGCTGCGTAAAGAGCGTGTGCCTTGTGCATTGCAATGCGTTTACGCGCTTATGAAGGGCGTACGCGATGTGCATGTCAAACACACAGACCTCAAAACGTGCGCCTTAAATTTACCAACAGGTTCATCAATCATCTGTGAGTTCAAAGATAGAGGGAATACATCGAGCCCTCAGGGGAAATTGATACTTTTTGCAAAAGGATGTTTATTTAAAAGCTGATAAATGTGGGGAAAATTCACAACTTGGTCCTCGAAACGAAACAAAAGAAATGGAGGACGAATCGTCTTTGGATCCGGATGAACCTCGCTCTGGCTTCTGATACCCACCTTAAAACGAAGGTGTGTCGAT
Source organism: Myxine glutinosa (assembly GCF_964187855.1). Taxonomy (NCBI): domain Eukaryota; kingdom Metazoa; phylum Chordata; class Myxini; order Myxiniformes; family Myxinidae; genus Myxine; species Myxine glutinosa. The sequence goes on from NC_136261.1 coordinate 327,616,567, forward strand.
ACAAGTAAAGACATCAAATCGTACAATCGGCTTAGACGAATTGGGAATTCACCTAAATATCAGAAAGGCAACATCATCTTTAAAAAAAAAAAAGGCTTATTATGGATTAAAACGCGACGGATAATATGGCGCACACAGCACAAAGAAGTTGCACATGTACGTGGGGTGTATACTTCAATACACGTGTACGATACGAATCGTTGAAAAAGCTCCAGTTTCTTCAAATTGTGCATCATTAAATTGCGCATTTTACGCACATTCGTAAAAAAATTTAAATCGGCGAATGGAAACGCGAGACGAAGTTGCACCTGCTGTGAGCACGAGCAGAGGGAGCGAGGAACCAGCTGCCTGTTGCACAGACATACCGCAGGGATGCAATCACCACCAGACAGAGCATGAACGGCCTGGGTACACGGAATATATAGTACAAGAACAGGACGTGAGCAGCATATTATACAGAATCTGTGGAACCTGTGTGTGGACAAAAGCGCCCACTAACCCCTCCCATCCTCACTCCCGCTCCACGAATGGCCCCTCACTGACCCACCGCATCCTTTCGTTGTATCGCCGAGGCCAATTACTCACTCCTTCAATAGGAATTCACCTACATGGCCAAGACAAAGGAACGAGGCATTGTTAAAATATTCATCTTGAAAGTTTGGGAGAAGTTAATAATAAAGGACAAATACAGTCACTTCGATATAAAACAGTTAAAACACATGTGATTGTTAAACAGCCGATTTGAAATGTTTTTTTGTTTTTTTAACTGCACCCTCAGCTGCTACGAACAGCGCATGTAGCAGACAGTTCGCAGACAACTCACTTGAAAGTTGGAATATCTATCTACTCCATGCTGATGAAGACCAAGTTGCCTGAAACATGCACATGGATGATGACTCCAAGCCTCTTCCTCAAAAAAAAAAAATTGTGGACTTGTTGTTCCCAAAGGGGGCAGCAGCGAGTAGTGTCTGTGAGATCAGCCTGTGATCTGCAGAATGTGTTGTTCTCTAAAAGTACTTGTCTAACGACCTCATTTAATCCTGTGTTGTGGTATTAGGCCAGCAGGAAGTTTGGCCCAAGTCTTTCACGCATGGACTGGCCGGGCCTGATATTCACCGACTACTCCGACTATTACTAATCCTCATGCCGAGCCAAGAGGTGCAGCAACCGCCTTGGGGGTTCACCTTTTGTACTTTGTTCCCTTGGAAAAGGGGGAACGTGAGGTTCGGGCAGGGATTTTGGAATTTTCCCCCTACTCTAAACAAAGGACACTGGAATCTTCAATATCACCAAGATGATAGTTTAAAGCTGTCAGGATTCAAACCCAGGCGAGGCAGGCCATCCTGCCCCCTCCATGCCATTCTGCCAGCACATAATCGCCTGGAGTTGATTTTTTTTTTTTTAGCAGGTTCTGCTCATGGAAGAGCCGTTGCAGGCAGACAAAAACACGAGACAACATCTGCCAACCTGACTTCAGACAGTGCCGGTGGCTTGTAGGGAGTGACATGAAGTCGTGGCCAAAAATATTGGCACCCTTGCACTTTTTTCAAATAATGCACCATTGCTTCCAGAAAACTGTTGAAATTAAATAATCTTTTGGTAGGCACATATGTATTTCTTTAGTTTGCAGTGGAACAAAACAAAAAAAGCTGAAATAAATATTAAATCAGCTTATTCCACACAAAAATCCGAAAATGGCCTGGACAATATTATTGGTACATTTTAGAAGTTGTGAGAAATAATTCGATTTCATGCAGGTGATTCTCCTTTACTTTGGACTTGAACTCACCTGTGGTGAGTTGTAGGTGCCTGCAATATAAAAATCACTCATTAAACCAGTTTGAATGGAGAAAAGGAGTCATTCTGCTGTTTTGTATCACTGTGTGTATCGCAATGAGTATGGAGAAAAAGAAAATCAGAGAAATGTCTGAAGAGGTCAGATACAAGATTGTAGCCAAGCATGGACAATCTCAAGGCTACAAGTGCATCTCAGTGTCCACCGTATGCAATGTTATCAGGAAGTTTAAGGCCCATGGCACTGTAGCCAACCTCCCTGGATTTGGCCGCAAGAGATAACTTAATTGGAGATTGCAGTGAAGGATTGTTCGAATGGTGGAGAAAGCACCTCAATCAACTACCAAACAATTCAAGCTGACCTTCAGACACAAGGTACGACAGTTTCAACTCGCACCATCTGTCGCCAACTCAATGAAAGGCGGTTCTATGGTAGGAGACCCATGAGGACCCCACTGCTGCGAAAGCCCGACTGGAGTTTTCCAAAACACTCCTGAACAAGCCAAAACCATTCTGGGAGATTGTCCTGTGGACAAATGAGACCAAATTAAAGCTTTTTGGTAAAGCACATCATCTCTATGTTTACAGAAAACAAAATTAAGCCTTCAAAGAAAAGAAAACCTTCCCTACAGTCAAACATGGAGAAGCTTCAGTGATGTTTTGGGGTTGCTGTGCTGCCTCTGTCATTTGGGTGCCTTGAATGTGTGCATGGCATCATGAAATCAGGAGATTACCAAGGCATTTTGGAGGGCAATGTTGAACCCAGTGTCAGAAAGCTGGGTCTCCGTCGAAGGTCATGGGTCTTGCAGCAGGACAATGACCCCAAACACACTTGGAAAAGCTCCCAGGAATGGTTCAAGACAAAACGCTGGACTGTTCTGAAGTGGCCAGCAATGAGTCCAGATGTAAATCCCATTGAACACATGTGGGGAGATCTGAAAACAGCAGTTGGGGGAAGGCACCCTTCAAATCTGGGAGAACTGGAGCAGTTTGCACAAGAAGAGTGGGCCAAACTGCCAGTAGAGATGTGTAAGAAGCTCATTCATGGCTAAAGGAAGCACTGAATGCCGGGTCCAAAGGCCGTGCTATCAAACATTAAGTCATGGCTGTCAATAATTTTGTCAATGCCATTTCTTTTTATTTTCTGATTTAAAAGGATATATTGTCCTGTGATTCCCCTCGGTGAAGACCGGAAAATCACGGATAGCCAAAGCCAGCTTTAACTCCAAAGGCGTTCAGTTCAAATCGTGGATTTTACTATATATATGCGCGGGCGGAGGAAAGAAGAAGCTGACACCTGTCGCGCTCGCCGGCAGTTCCAAAGCATGCAGGAAATAAACTCACACGAAAAATGGATTTAGAACATACAGGGAAAATAATGTAAGGATTTATTCACAACGGAATCCCGGGACAAAGGAAAACGTGACTATAATAAATAAGGTTCCCATATGGAGCGCTCCCACACCAGACGTATAATACGGACGAAGGGAAAATAAATGGAAAGGAATGGGTGTGTGACTTATTGCACTTAGCTCAACCAGCTCGGGGTCTCGTCAGGAACAGTGTTGGCCCCAAACTCGCCCGGTGCGTTGGCGGGAACTTCCCGGCTGTTGGCGTGAAAACAGGCCTCCGTTCCCTCGTGTGCTCGCGGCACGTCCACGCCCCCTCCAGGCAGGTCACGTGAGTCAGCGAACGATCCACAGCTCCCCTCGTTCCGACCACAGGTCACGTGCCGCACACCGTCGCTCGCCAAAGTCCGGAACCAAGAGGAGAGAGTCAATGGCAGAGGAAGGCGTGAGGGCAAGCGAAAGAAAAGGCAAGAGAGAAAATGTCGGTCCGAGAGTTCTTTTATTGACAGTCTCGTGACGTCATCTGTGCCTCACCACCAATGCCCGCAGGCCACAACTACTGTCTATCGCTCTCCACCAATGCCCGCAGGCCACCCTTTGACGTCATCGACCTGCCCTATCAATCAGCGTGATGCCCCGTGATGTGCCTTTCTCTTCACCAATTCGCGGGAAACTTCTTGCCCTGCCCCTGGCCAATCACAAGTCCTTCCTTACTCAGTTCTTCCCATTGGTCAACTCCCGCCCAATAGCGAGTCCTTCTGGGCCTGGCTTTCGGCCTGCCTGTGCTGTGTGTGTTGCTGTTCAAGTTGGTGATGTAGCTGGCTGCAATTCCATTGGCAGTGCTCCAAACTGGTTTCCGGTGTTTTATTGAGGGGGAATTTAATTAGTATGGGTGGTGCTTTTAAGGGTGGGATTCCTCACTCGTGTTTATGTGTGGTGCCATCAGGGACAAAGGATAGATCACAGAGGTTTGACTAACAGGGGAATTAGCATAATCCCTACACTAGTTTACACGCCCCATTCCTTGTAACGGGGACGAATATACACTTAATTCGAACACACGGTCTAAACAGGTCCCTGACTTACTGTACATCAAAGTGGTTCTTTCTACCCACGATCATCGGAGCACCTACCAATGCAGATCTATCTGAATCTATGTATCACTACCCCAAAATTCATAACAATATTAAATTCTGAATCAAAAACAAAGATTCTGTAATATTAACAGTGAAATAAAGAATTGTGGAGACCAAATACTTTTGTCAATTTCAGCTTATTTTTGGAGAAAATGGTGAGTTATCTGAAAAAAGTGCAAGGGTGCTAATATTTTTGGCCACGACTGTAAATATACGAGATGATGCCATTCTGGACCAGTCTTCTATCACAAAAACAAGAAACTTTGGCGTAGGAGGAGGCACTGAACTGAGCCGAACCATCCCCAGTATTCAACACCCATACATACAAGGTACCTACGAGTCTTGCCAATATCCCTGTACCCATTTCTCGCCAACACATCAAGGTACCTATCTCATTCCAATTTGAATCCATCCACCTATACCACTGCTACTAACCACTCTTTACATCTTCCATTCCACTCAAAGACACTCCTTGCTTCCTCTCACTGAGCCAGTTTCCAATCCAAATAGCTATTCTACCAGCCGCTCCGCAAGCCCTCACCTTAGCTAACAACCTCTTCTGTGGTACATCATAAAATGCCTTCTGAAAGTCTAAACAGCACACTCATCCACTGCACTTCCCTCATCCACTCAATAAGAAACTACTTCATAGAACTCCATCCAATCAATTTGTTAAACATGAACTCCCTTCGGTAAATCCGTGTCTCCATGCACCGACATCTTGATACACACATATACACCACAAACCGAAGATGGATACTTCGAGACCTGGGAGGGCTTCGTTCCACCTTCTGAAACCTGCATTTGGAGATAACTACCAATGACACATACACGACACAGGGACTATAGGTCCCCGTGAGATCCCAGGCCTGCTTCGCAGAGGTGATCCCAACTGCATCCGTAAAGAAGTCCGAGGGCCCCGATGGGAGCAGATTACCTTTTTTTTTTACAATGATATCCTCTGGTATTCATTTGTTGTTTTGTGGCTGCCATACTTTATTAACCTCCGAACACCTTTGGTGGCGGAGGTATGTTTTCACCTCTGTTTGTTTGTCTGTGAACAGGATATTTCAAAAAGTTGTGGACGGATTCGGCCGAAATTTGGTGGAGAGGTTGGGTGTGTTACAAGGACGAAATGATTAGTTTTTGGTGAAGATCTGGATCTGAGAATTTCAAAAATGGATTCTTCACCATTGAGAGTTGGGTCAAAAATGATGCAAAGCATATTTCAAAAATTAAGTTGTGGATGGATTCGGGTAAAACTTGGTGGAGAGGTTGGGCATGTGACCAGGAAAAGTTGATTCAATTTTGGTGAAAATTCCGATTCCGGACCAGAGAATTTTTTGGTGATTCTTCACCCTTGAGTAAGTGAGCTAAAAACGATATGTGTACATCATAAAATCTCAAAAGAGTTGTAAACGACTTATGACAAAACTTAGTGTACGAGTTGGTGAGGAGACAAGAACAAGCGATTGTATTTTGATTCAGGTCCAGATCCAGCCCATCAGTGGGACACAAAACGTCTGTGTGTCCTTGTTTGTTATCTTCATTTGCGGATTTCAGGAGGTGGAACGGAGTCCTCCCAGGACCCATAGTATCCATCTCCATCTCAATGAGGGATCACGGTTCATGGACCAAGATGTTCAACTTTTTCAGAGTTTTGTTCCAAGGGCTCTCTTCAAGATCGTCACCAAACCCCAGATTGCGTCCAATTGTAGTTCATTTGTGGTAATATTCCCAGGGAAGGTTTTCAAAATCTCAGTGAGGTTCTTCTTCATCATTCCTGTTGCTCCAATTAATCACTGGTACAATTTCGATGCTCTTCAGAATCCAAGATCTCCTGACCTCATTTTTCAGGTCCGGGTATTTGATCATTTTCTTTATTTTCTGGGATGTTTAGGCCAAAATCGCTGGGTACTGATATCTCAATCAGCAATGCTGTCTTTTCCTTTTTGTTCCGGAGTACAATATCCGGACGCAATGCTTTGTTTTCTATGTTCATGCTCGATGGAATCATCAGGTTGTACGAGAGAGCATGACGTCCTCAATTTCAATGATTGCCCTTGGTTCGTGTTTCCATGAGCTTTCTGGGACTGGGATGTTGAAATTTTTGCATACAGTGTATACAGAAAGTCTACACCCCCTTTCAAATTTTTCACCTTTTGTTACCTTATAGCCTGGAATTAAATTGCATTAAATCATACTTTTTCCACCTTTATTTACACATTGTAACCCACAACTTCCAAGTGAAAAACATTCTACACATTTCAGATAAGTAATTAAAAATTCAAAAATAGAATATCTTGATTGGACAAGTGTTCATCCCCCTTATACTAGCAATTGTAAATTATCTCAGGTGTAACCAATCAACTTCAAAATCACACACCAAGTTAATTGGCCTCCACCTGTGCTAGGTTTTGGTGATGCTGATTATTTCAGAATAAAATCAGCTGTTCCTTTAGGTTTCCTCTGCTGGGTACTGCATTTCACAGCAAAGACTCATTCATGAGCACCAAGGGGCTTTCAAAAGACCTTCGGGATAAAGCTAAAGAAAGGCCCAGATCAGGGGACGGGTATAAAAATATTTCAAAGGCCTTGAATATCCTTTGGAACACAGTCAAGACAATCACTAAGAAGAGGAAGGCATATGGTATCACCAAGACTGTGCCCAGATTAGGCCATTCCTCCAAACTGAATGACCAAGCAAGGAGGAGACTGATCAGAGAGGCCACCAAGAGGCCAATGGCAACTTTGAAAGAGCTACAGGCCTTTATGGCAAAGACTGGTCACTGTGTGCATGTGCCAATAATATTCCAAGCACTCCACAAGTCTGGCCTGTATGGTCAGGTGGAAAGAAGGAAGCCATTACTCAAAAAAGTCCACCTTGAGTCCCGTTTGAGGTATGCAAAAAACCACGCCGTAGATTCTGAAGCCATGTGGCTAAATGTTTTACGGTCTGACGAAACTTTTTGGCCTAAATGCAAAACGTTACGTTTGGCGCAAACCCAACACAGTACATCACCCAAAGAACACCATCCCTACTTTGAATCATGGTGGTGGCAGCATCATGTTATGGGGATGTTTCTCATCAGCAGGGACGGGGCAGTTGTCAGGATGGAAGGGAAAATGGATGGAGCAAAATACCAAAAAATCCTTGGGGAAAACCTGCTACCCTCTGCAAGAAAGCTGAAACTGGGACAGAAGTTCACCTTTCAGCATGACAACGACCCGAAGCACACAGCTAAAGCTGCACTGGAGCGGCTCAGGAACAAAAAGATAAATGTCCCTGAGTGGCCCAGAGGTCTGACCTAAATCCAATCGAAAATCTGTGGCATGCTGTCCATCAACACTCCCCATGCAACTTCACTGAGCTTGAACAGTTTTATACAGAAGAATGGGCAAATATTGCCCAATCAAGATGTGCAAAGTTGTTAGAGACCTATCCCACAATACTCACAGCTGTAATTGCTGCCAATGGTGCTTCCAACAAGTATTAACTCAGGGGGTGGACACTTATCCAACCAAGATATTCTAGTTTTGTATTCTTAGTTAATTTTCTGAAATTTGTTTTTCACTTGGAAGTTTTGGGTTACGATGTAAAAGTAAAAGTTGAAAAAGGTTGATTTAATGCAGTGTAATTCCAGGCTAAAGGCAACAAAAGGTGAAAATTTTGAAAGGGGGTGTAGACTTTCTATAGGTACTGTATATGCCAATAAATCACTTTGCATACTTTGTTGTGCGATTGTGCGTAAAGTTGTTCTGATAGATTTTTGCATCCCGAGAGCAGGTGACTAATACTTTCTGTTTCTGTTTTGTAGAATCTACATTTGACCGTCTGGCTGAGTCCTGCCATCTTTTTAAATCCATTGGTGTAGTGTCCTTCATCTTTGGCATTTATTATGATTCATTCGCTATCCCAGAGAAGCAGACCTCTTCTTAGCCATTCCAATGAGCCTTCTTTGTCGAGCCCCACTCTGTCCAATTATTTTTTGTATTTTCCTGCTCTTTTGTCATTCTCCCAATTGGTGTATATTTCTTGATATTTATTTTTATAAATTTATTTGGTCTTTTTTGCAATTGTTGGGGCTGTATTTGTTGCTGTTTCATTTTCCTGTGCGGCATCTTCTATTCAAACCTGTTTTTGGAAATTATTTGCAAGGTGATTAAGGGATACTTTTTCAAGTTTATTGTGTTCATGTTTGGTTACAAATTGCGTCCGATCGTCTGAGCATTTCACATACTCAGCTAGTCCTACACTTGTCGCTCTGTGCACCTGTTTGAGTTCCATCAGGCCGCTCCTTCCCTCTTGTCTCGGAAGGTACATTTTTGGGGTACACTTGTTTTTAATGACCATGACTAATGTTGACATCCCTAAATTAAATTGAAAATGATATTCTGGCAGTTTGTGGGTGTGGCCTCGATGTCATCCATTCCCACCCCCTCTGAGCCCAAAACCACAACACTTATGTGAGAAGTGCGCTGTCCCATGGACATCGCTCCCCTCTGAAATGAGCTCTATCCTGATGAAGCAGCACTTACAAGGAAGGAAGAAGATTAATGATTATGGACATTGGAAAAAGAGAGGAGTCCCCTTTGGCATTCTCTGGGGAGGGCTTTATTCGACCATTTTCTGCAATCAGTGCCCGCACCTCCTCCCCCAACTTGGCCATGCTTTGAAGGTGGCATGATACCCTTTTTGGATTAATTTGTGAAGGCCCATCAGTGTGTGCTGAATGTTCTGGTGGGTGCGTCGCTCCATGTGGTGTCCTCCCTCTCGGACAGGGTGGTGGTCATGGGATGCTGTTTCTTCCCTGATTCGGAAGAGTAGGACTTGTGTGAAAATTCTGTTGCTTGACGAAGATGTGCATTTTTAAAGGGGTTTGTTATAAAGAATTTTTTTGTGAGCAACTTCACTGTATTGTCTTTTTCCGAAGCTTAAATCATACCCCTGCTAGTTTTGAATAAAAGTATGAAATTTTCAATTTTGTCATGCATCTTAAGTAATTTTTGTATATCCATGTGCTAGTTCGGCCTCCATAATGCTCAGTTATTTCACAGTCAATTTGACTTTGTGATCAGGGACACGTCTGCCTGAGCTGGAGTGGCTTCCCTGTGACCCTGCCTAAGGGGTGTAGTTTCCCCATCACCTATGCTAGTTGAAATGGCTTTCCTGGGGCCTGGCTTTCCCAATACAACAACAACAACATGCATTTTAAAGGCCATTTTCCCTGCTAGAGCGGGGGTTAGCCTTGCGGTCCCCATGACAATCTTCTCCATTTTGCCCTATTTTCTGCATCTCTCCTTGTTAACCCCCTTGCCCGCATTTCTTCTTCCACCATCTTTAGCCAAGTCTTTCTCGGTCTTCCCCGTCTTCTACTTCCTTCTACATTCATTTCCATCACTCTTCTCAACCAGTCACTTTCATCCTTCCTCAACACATGACCAAACCATCTCAACCTGTTCCTCTTCACAGCATCAATCACAGGCTCTATTCCCATCATCTTTTGCAATTTATCATTTGTCTTCCTCTCTCTCAACGATACTCCGCACATCCGTCGAACCATTCGCATTTCCACCCTTTCCAACCTTCGTTGCTGCTCTATGTTCATTACCCATGTCTCGCTCCCATAAATCATAACACTTCTCACACATGCAGCATACACCTTTCCCTTCAGCTTCAACGACACTCCCCTCATCATCAGCACGCCACTCAATTCCCGAAACTTCTTCCATGCACATCTCACTCGAGCAACCGTTGCCGAGTCTGATCCACCTTCTCCATTCAGCATGTCTCCGAGGTAGCAAAATGTTTTCACACCTTCCAGCTTCACGCCATCTCCAAGATCCAACTCAACATTTCCTCCATCTGCAGCTCCCTCTGTGCACACCTTACATTTGAATGTAGCTGCCACACTGGTTAATGACCCTCTCAGACCACTACATTTTTGATGAACCCACTCAGCGCACATTGTACACTGAATGGAGTTCACTCCGACACCCTTCCTACACACAGCACAGGGCCACTTCCCAGTTCTTTCCACCTCACCACATGCTTTACCACTTGCCATCACCTTCGTCTTTCCGATATTCACCTTCAGACCTTTTGTCTCCATACATTCCTTCCACGTGTTCATCTTTTCCTTCAGTCCATCCATACTTTCCGCAATCAACACCAGATCATCTGCATACAACAACTCCCATGGTAAACCCTCCTTTACGTTCTGAGCCAGCACCTCCATCACAGCTACAAATAGTTGTGGACTTAGTACCGACCCCTGATGCACTCCCACCTTCACCTCAAACTCACCACTGTTCCCGTCCTTCGTCCTTACAGCTGTGCATGCTCTTTTGTACATTGCCATCACTACTCTGATCAACCATTCCTCCACTCCTAACTTCCTCAATGCCCATGTCAATACTTTGCGTGGAACCCGATCGAATGCTTTCTCCAGATCAACAAACCCAAGAAACAACTTCTTCCTCTTCTCCATGTACTTCTCCTGCAACTGCCTCACAATGAAAAGCGCGTCTGTCGTTCCTCTTCCTGGCATAAATCCAAACTGCATTTCGTCGATCTTCACTTTCTTCCTTATCCTCCTCTCCAACACCCTTTCCAATACCTTCATTCCATGCTCCAATAACTTTATCGCTCGGTACGAGCCACACTCCAGAGGGTCACCTTTCCCCTTGTATAGAGGGACGAGGGTACTCAGTTCCCAATCCACTGGAATGCGGCCTTCTTTCACCACCAGATTACAGATCTCTGTCATTCTCTTCACACCCCAACTTCCTGCTGCCTTCAACATATCTCCCACAACTCCCGTCGGCCCTCCCGCTTTTCTACCCTTCATTGCTTTTATCGCTTCCTCAACTTCCTTCTCAGTTATCTTCTCTGCCGGTCCTAAAACTGGGTTACTCTCTATGTTGCCATCCCATTCATTCTCTGTATTCAACAGACAGACAATTCAACAATTTCCCAATATTGTGAACCATCTCAACCAATGGTCCTGAAGTTTAAAAATAATGAACTGATCAAAGTAGCTTTTTGTCCACTTCAAAATAAAACATTTTATTCCAAATTCTTACGACTACAGTGGCCTGGAAAAGTCTTCACTCCTATCAATAAAGCCACATTTAGATGAATTACGAATTATATAGAAACAATATTTCCAAATGAGCTTTTAAATTCATAACTGAAGAGATCAAACTAAACACAAAGAGGTTACTTGTCAAAAATACCTGCAAAAACATGCACAAATCAAATTTCACTGGTTGTAGAGTATTCAACGCATTAGGTCAGTACTTGGTGGAAGCACCTTTTGCAGCAATGCCTGCCACGAGTCTTTTTGGGAAGGTCTCTTTGCAGAGTGAGATGGTGAAATCTTTGCCCATTCTTCAGTCTTGCCGTAAATGTTCAATTGGGTTCAAGTCAGGACTTTGATTGGGCCGCTCAAGAATATTTATTTTGTTATTATTCAGCAACTCCGGTGTGGCTTTAGCTTTGTGTTTCAGATCATTGTCCTGCTGAAATGGGAATCAACCTGCCTACCCAGTTTCAGATTCATGGCTGACCAGCAGCTTTTTCATGTACTTTGCATCATCCATTGTACCCCTTCCAGCCTGACAAGCTTGCAAGTCCCTGCTGATGAAAAGCAGCCTCATAACATGATGCTGTCATCACAATGTTTGACAGTAGGGATGGTGTTGACTGTGTGATGTGCAGTTAGGCTTACGCCAGCTTACACCAGACATAACTCTTTGAACCAAGACCAAAAAGACCAAAGACAAACCCAAGACAATTTTTGTTTTGTCTTACCACAAGTTTTCTCCACATGCTTGCAGTATCATTAAGATGCTTCCGTTTCCTTCCATTTGACTTCCGTTTCCGGTCCCTCGAGCAAGGAAGCGACTTCGACCTCTGCACGGCAGCAAAGTTAAAGTATTTTTTCCATTCGTGTCTTCGTCAATTTCTACTCGTTTTTTATTGTGCATGTGTTGTAGTGTGTTTTCCAGTTGGTGTTGATTTGCAATTCATGCAAACGTTTGTATAATTTAATCGTTTTCTGTTCCCACCGCGTGCACGGCCTGGTTTCTCTCGGCTTCCCTCCCCCCATCGGTGTTTTGTGAATTTAAGTTCTTTCCTTCGCTGTATTGCTTATTTCTTAGATTTTCTCTTCTCCCCCTAACTTCCCCGAACACCGACCACTTGTCTAACATTTAAAATACCGTCTGGCAAATACCGTAATTAATCGTGTTCTGCTCCTCGTGTGCGGCCTTGTACCCCCGTCGGTGTTTGTTAACTTATGTCCCCTACTTCGTGTTTGCTTGGCTCTTAGATTTTTCCCTTCTACCCCGAACTTAATACTCTTTGTCTGACGTTTTAAACCCCCCCCCCCCCCCCAAAATAACCAAAAACATTATTTTCCTTTCTCCACGTGTGCTGTTGTCTCATCCTGTACTTCTGTCCAGGTGTGCTGTTCGCCCCGCCCCCAGTATCTCCTTGCCATCCACCTTTTGCCCTGTTCACGTGACTCGTGGTGGTCCCTCTCGGCCCTCCCCCCGTTGGAATTTTGTGCATTATGATTGTTCACGGTTCTGTTTAAATATTATTTAAATATGTTTAAACTTTCCCCTTCAGTGTTTTATTCAGTGGTATATTACAACACGCTGTTTTTCTTCATATTTAAAAGGCTTCTTTCAATTTCCTCTCCAACTCATTCCACTTCAAAAAAAATAAATTCAATCCCTTATAACTCTAAATCACTGCATGCTCTAAATTCACATTCATTCCATCCCTCCTCCATCGTTCTTAATCGGATTGCTGACTTGAAAATCACAATAAACCCAATTTGTTATCAATGTTCGTCTTTCATTAATCATTCACTTTCTAAACTCCCCTCTTGTCCCTCCCCTCCAAATCCCCCCCTTGCCCCTACACTCCTAAACTCCCCCCTTGCCCATCCACTCCTAAACTCCCCCCTTGCCTCTCCACTCCTAAACTCCCCCCTTGCCCTTCCCCTCCTGAACTCCCCCCTTGCCCCTACACTCCTAAACTCCCCCCTTGCCCCTCCACTCCAAAACTCCCCCCTTGCCCCTCCCCTCCTAAACTCCCCCCTCACTCCTCCCCTTCAAAACTCCCCCCCAACCCCTCCCATTCAAATCTCCTCCCATACCATTCCTCTCCAATTCTCCCTCCCCCTCCTCCTCCTCAAAGCTGCCTCCTCCCCTTCTACTTTCCTCTCGCCCCCCCCCCCCCCTCAAACAACCCCTCACTGTGCCTCATCCCTTCACCATCAAACCTTTCGTTCTCCTCATCCTTCCCTTTCTTGTAACTCTTCTGTAATCTCTGACACACTATCAACTGCTCTCCCTACCTCCCCCTCTCATCCTTCATCTTACCCTACCTCTCCCCCCCCCCCCCCTGTCCTGCACCCGATGCTCCCCCTCTCTCTTCATTAACGGTATGGACCTCAAACATCCGGGGCCTTCACTCAAACCTGACTGATCTCTCCATACAGGTTGCTTCTGACAATCCAGACTTGATCTGCTTAACAGAAACTTTCTTCCTTCAAGATGTCTCTGATTCCTTAATATCTCTTCCTGGTTACTCCCTCCTCCGGTATGATAGACCTGAGCCTCGTCCTGGTGGTGGGGTGGCTATCTTTATCAAAAACTCTCTTCCTCACTCTCCTTGCACTGCCCTCTCTCCACCTCACCCCCAAGAGTACCTCTGGCTACGGCTTCCTCTCTGCTCCCTACTTTTGTTCATATGTGTTCTGTTCCGTCCTCCAAACAGTGATGACTCCATTTACATTTCACTGTCTGACAACATGGACCAACTTCTATCCACTCATCCCAACTCTCTCTTCCTCATATGTGGCGACTTCAACTGTCATCATGCCAGCTGGCTGGGTGTGGGTTCGTCTCTCACCAGCCATGGCACCTCAGCAAAGGACTTCTGCGACTCACTGGGATTGACACAATCTGTCAATTTCCCGACCCGGATCTCAGCCAATGGTGTATCTTCACTTCTAGACTTGGTTATGACAAACTTCCCTGCTAATGTCTGCTGCTCTTCTTCTGCCCCAATCGGTTCTTCTGATCATGTGCTTGTTAAAGTGGACATCTCTCTGGCCATTCTCAAAGAGCCTCCTCAGCGTCGCCGAGTCTGGCATTTCACTCAGGCCGACTGGCACGGTCTTCAAGCAGCCATCAATCATCTGGACTGGTCTCCCATCTCCACTGCCTCTGACATCAACTCTTCCTGGGAATTCTTCCAAAGCAAACTGCTCTCTCTCATGCACAGATTTATCCCATCTCGTCTTCAGTTGTCTTACCCTTCCTCCCATCCATAAAACACTGAATCTTGTGGTGAGGCAGTTGCCATGAAACAACTTGCCTTTGCCTCTTAAAAGGCTAATCCAACTGAAGGCAATCTCAGTTCCTTCCACCAAGCTCGGAGCAAGTGTGTGTCTACCCTCAGGAGTGCCAGGAAGCACGATCTCTCCACACTCAAGAATGAACTCTCAAACCTGTCTCCTTCCTCCAAATCCTGGTGGCGTCTGGTCAAATCCGTTTCTGGTGTTTGTTCCCCCTCCATCCCCTCCCTTACCTCAAATGGCTACACAGTTGTCACCGCATGTGACAAAGCCGAATGCCTCAACTCTGTGTTTGCCTCAAAATCTTGTGTCCCAAACCCATCTCTCTCTGTTCCCACCTTACCCAGTCGAACCCAACTGCTCCTGGATTCTGTGTCCTTCTCTCCTGACAAGGTGGAGGAGTTTTTGTCAAACCTCGACTCTGATTCTGCAACTGGACCAGACGGCATCAGCCCACGGGTCCTAAAATCCTGCTCTGCCGCTCTATCTCACCCTCTCTCTGTTCTTTTCACCCTCTCTTTTGCTCAAGGTCATCTGCCAGCATCCTGGAAATAAGCAAACATTACCGCTTTACACAAAAAAGGTGCAAAAACAGATCCTTGCAACTACAGACCAATCAGCCTGCTCCCAATTATCAGCAAAGTCATGGAATCCATCATTGCTTCGGATATCAAATCCTTCCTCTTCTCCAATGGCTTGATCTCCGATCATCAATTTGGATTCAGACCAGGTCATTCTACTCTGGACATGCTGCTTCTGCTGTCTCAACAATGGATGGAGGTCCTCAATGCCAAACAGGAAATCAGAGCCGTCTCCCTTGACATATCACGTGCCTTCGATACGGTCTGGCACCCAGCTCTGCTCACCAAACTCTCCTCCTATGGTATCCATGCCAATCTCCATGCATGGCTTGCGGACTTCCTCTCTGGTCGTAGACAACGTGTGGCCCTGAATGGATTTCTCTCATCTCCCCTTCCTGTTCAGGCTGGAGTTCCCCAAGGCAGTGTTCTGAGCCCTGTGCTTTTTCTGGTCTTTATCAATGATCTCTCCGACTCTCTGGAAAATCCTCTTTATCTCTTTGCTGATGACTCCACTCTCTGCCGCTCTATTCCTCTTCCCTCAGATCGGCAGTCTGCAGCCTCCTCACTCTCTGAAGAATATGAATGAATGAATGATCATTTTTTAAAGGCCATTTTCCCCGCCAGGGCGGGGGTTAGCCTTGCGGGCCCCATGACAATCATGGTTCCCTGTTTGAGGCAATGTTTTTATGGCCGGATGCCCTTCCTGACGCCAACCCTTGGTCGCCTCTTACGATGCGCAGGGATACGGTGTACCTATTCTAAACCGGGGTACACACCGTGATCATTCATCCCAGCATGCTGGTACTCAATTTGCCGACCTCGGAAGGATGACAGGCTGAGTCAACCCCCCTGGCGTTAATTCAGCGACCGATCGGGATTCGAACCCAGGATCCTAGGATCCCAAGCCGGCACCCTAACCGCTAAGCCAACACAATGAATGAAGACCTGGACAAAATCACAGACTGGTCAAACAAGTGGAACATGTCTTTCAATCCTGACAAATCTCACACTCTTACTATGTCTCTCCGAAAAGATCGAGTGGACAACCCTCCCATCTACTTTCTTAACAATCCTCTCCAATAAGTTCTGTCGCTCAATCTTTTGGGTCTCACTATCTGCCATGATCTTTCTTGGGAAAACCACATTTCCAAGCTGGCCTCCAAAGCCAGTCGCCGACTGGGCATCTTCCGTCGTGTGAAGTCCTTCCTCGGCACACCTGAGCTCCTCACCACATACAAGGCTTTCATCCGCAGCTCAATGGAATACTGTCCTCCCCTATGGGCCGGTGCTCCTGCCTCACACCTAGCTCGGCTTCACGCTGTTGAAACCAAAGCTTTCAGAATCATGAGAATCTCCCGTGATGAAGCTATCTCCGAGGGCCTTTCACTCACTCACCGCAGACAGGTAGGTGGTCTTTCTGTCTTCTACCGACTCCTCTCCGGCCTTGCTCCCCCAGCTCTCTCTGTGCTTTGTCCCCCAAATATTCCTACAGGTCGCACAAGATCTGCCAGCAACCCTCTGATGGTTAAACTGCCGAAATCTCGGCTCTCTGCTCACCTTCACTCTTTCATTCCTCTTTTCTCCCGCCTCTGGAACAAACTCCCACACTCCCTTCAATACCACTCCTCCCTCCAGGTCTTTAAAACAGCTGTTCACCACCATCTCTTATCTTTCCCCATCCAAAACCTTGATGTTTTCTTCCCCCACTAATTCACCCCAGATCCACCTTGTTTTAAATTCCAACTTCTTTCCTGGAAGTCCTGGCAGTGTCCATATGTTTTATACCTCTCCCACCCCCCCCCTTCCCATGCCTACCTCCCCCCTCCCCCCCAAGCCATGTCCCTCCCACAGATCTCTCGATGTCCCTGCTCTCAGATGTTGCGTTTGTGTTCCTCCCCCTCTCGCCCCATCTTGTCTACCGCTCCCCATGTTATATGTTTTATGTGTCGGTTTGTCTTTCTGTGTGATTAATGTTCGCTCTTTCACGAGCCTCAACCTTGAATACAAAAAAAAAAAAAAAAAAAAATGCTTTTTTTTTCAAACTCCAAAGGAGCTTTTTGAGGCACCTTTTAAGATAATGGCTTCTTTCTTGCCGCCTGTCCACAGCTTTGTGAAGGGAACGGGATATTGTTGATTGATGACCACTGACCCCCATCACTGAGATCGATCCTTGCAGATTTTTCAAAGCCATTGATGGATTTACAGTGACATCCCAAACCAGTTTCCTGCTTGCCAGGCTGCTGAGTTTTTAGATGGGAGACCTGATCTGGGTAGAGTCTGGGTGTTATGATACGTCTTCCACTTCTTAATGATGGATTTCATCATACTGAAAGGGATAATAAATGACTGAAATCTTCTTATAGGTGGGGGCGGAGTGACATCACTTCCGCTTCGTAACGGCGTCACGTGCCCTAGAGCGATGAAAACAATCACGCCGCGCGCTTGCAGTGTGTGTGCTTTGTGTTTGCAGACTTGCGCAGGAAAGTGCTAGATTTTGTGTTGTTGCAACGGTTTAACTTACGACTTTCGTCACATTCTACTGGCCACTTATATCAACATGTCTTACAACTATTTTGACAATCTTCCAAGCGAAGCTAAAGAGAGATACGAGACCAAATTATCGGCAATTGGCTTTGCAATTTGTCCGTACCGGTTACCGGCAAGTGCGTGGATCAATGACACGACGGCCTGGCCGGATGTTCAGTTCGCCGATGTGTCCATGTACCTCACGAGCACACCAGGTATGAAAGTACATCCGGGTACTTTCACCCTCTGACACCTGACAACCGAACGGCCGATGAAAGCAAACACGCGTAGCAATGCGTGCGTACATGTTTGTATGTGCGCGATACACACAGCAGTTACTTACTTATATTTTCAGTAGCTGTGATGTAATGAAAATACTAACTGAAGTTGAAAGCAATAGTTTATATTTAAACTTACCCAGCCATGCAAGTGCAGTGGGCAACTTGCACTACTCCGTCACTGTTTGTGGCTAGCCATGGCGATGTGAAGGGTCATAAGCCCGCTGTGATGGACGGACATCAGCTTTCAAGATAATCAACCCTGTTGCAGACTTGACATGATGTACTGTCTGCACAAAGCCAGCAGTGAAGTACCGATGGGCCTCCAGTGACTTAGAAGCATATTGCTGTAAGCTATAAGTTGTTGCTGTATATAAGTTGTATAGCTGTTGCTATAAGCTGCCCGCCCACTGCACTTGCATGGCTGGGTAAGTTTAAATATAAACTATTACTTTTAACTTCAGTTAGTATTTTCATTACATCACAGCTACTGAAAATATAAGTAGGTAACTGTTGTGTGTATCGCGCATGTATAAACATGTACGTACGCATTGCTACGCGTGTTTGCTTTCATCGGCCATTCGGTTGTCAGGTGTCAGAGGGTGAAAGTACCCGGATGTACTTTCATACCTGGTGTGCTCGTGAGGCACATGTACACATCCGCGAACTGAACATCCGGCCAGGCCGTCGGGTCGTTGATCTACGCATTTGCCAGTAACCGGTATGGACAAATTGCAAGGCCACTTGCCGATAATTTAGTCTCGTATCTCTTTTTAGCTTTGCTTGGAAGATTGTCAAAATAGTTGTAAGACATGCTGATATAAGTGGCCAGTAGTATGTAAGTTAAACCGTTGCAACAACACAAAATCGAGCACTTTCCTGCGCAAGTCTGCAAACACAAAGCACACACACTGCAAGCGCGCGGCGTGATTGTTTTCATCGCTCTTGGGCACGTGACGCCGTTACTAAACGGAAGTGACGTCAATCCACCCCCACCTGAACGGTGCTTCTCCACCACTTCATGTCTGACCTCTTTGAAAAGCTCCTTGGTCTTCGTCATTGCCTTGTTGTTTGACCATGTGAGTTTCACCTTGAATGAATGAATGATCGTTTTAAGGCCATTTTCCCCGCTGAAGCGGGGGTTAGCCTTGCGGGCCCCATGACAATCATGGTTCCCTGTTTTGAGGGAATGTTTTTATGGCCGGAACCTTGAATCTCCTCAGATAAGTGGTGGAGCTTAATTTTTAAGTGAACTCACCGATTACACACAGGTGAAACCGAATGCACCTATTTTGTAAACTTTCAAATAATTAATTTGCTCCTGAAGTGATTTAGGGTTAAGGCAAAGGGTTTGAATATTTATGAAACTGAGAATCATCTGATATTTGTGTTAATCCAACTTATTCACATTTTTTTCTGCATTTTTTTGCGTTATTACTTTGGTGTAATTTGTGAAGATTCAATATATTAAGTTTGATTTGAAAGCATTGTGAAATTAGCTCAGGTGGCAACAAATGTAAAAACTTTGGAGGGGTGAGTACTTTTGCAGGCCACTGTACACAAAAGACAAATGAGTCAAAGAAAAAAATGAAGCTTTCCATTTTCTCCAAGATTTTATTCCAAAATTTTATTTCACAAACACATTCAACGTACCACACAAGGGCTGGCAGGATAGCTTAGAGGTATGACAATTTCCTAATGCATCTCAACCGGGTTCAAATCTCGACCCAGCTATAAACCGTCACCCTGGTGTTTCGCATGCAGGACAATTCATTAACGGGAGGGCCGTTGCATCCACCAGCACTGATCGTTGGTGGACAATGAAGATCCCACAGTCTTTCACGAAGAGTGGGCGGCTCGTTATCGCAAATAACAAATCCGTGCCCAAATCACCTTCAGTTGAACGTCAGCTGGTTCCTGAAAGATTTGGGCCAAAAAGGTTCCCCGACTGACTCCACACGAATGTGGGAATATTTGGGGGCAGTTAAACTAGTTGCAGTAGTAATAGTAGTAATATTCGTCAAATCACACAAACTATACAGACGAGAGTTAAATTCACCTAATAGTTGTTTAACCATGATGTATAAAAGTTAAAGCCCGTTCAGGTCCATACCTCACCGTTTGACAGCAGTGCATCGAGTTCAATACACTTTGAAAGGCATGACGACTGCACATTGAGAAAAAAGGAAATCTCACAGCTTTCTAAGAACTGGATAAGGGTGAAATTTTCATATAATACGTATTGGACCAGTTTATAAAAATAGTTTTACTGTGCAACATGTGAGAATATCACTGAACAATGGTAAAAAAATATTATATTAACAAATAGAAACATGAAATAACAAGGAATCTAAACTTTAAGGTTCTTCTTTTTTTAAAACAGAATTGATCGGCACACATTGTTTGTACAACAATGCAAATGTACACGTCCAGTATTACCAAAAGTATTGGGACAGCACATCAAAGCTTTCAATGAACATTCCCAGCCTGCATGTACATGAGTTTTTCTGACTCAGACCTTTATAAAGGTGTCTTGTTGTGATATTTTGAAACGACACGACTACCGGCTTCAATGCAATAACTACAGGGAGCACACACATTTACCAGCCTGACAAGCACCTTGTTGTAATTGCTGTTAGGAATCGATTTGAGGGGAACATTCAAAATGTGCAGTGGCCCTAACTTGAACCCAATTGAAGAACTCTCGAAATGTATTGGAGTGACACCTGGGAGCCAGAGTCAACTGACAGTCCATGGTACTGCACTTGCGCTTTCTCCAAAGGATGACTGGCACACCACTATGTCTGAGAGCTACCAAGTACAAATTGACACCATCTTACAAATGTTCACCAAATACATTCACCATTCACCAAATGTCTGTCCGTCTGTCTGTCTGTCCGTCCGTCTGTTCCCAGGTACCGCAAAAACAGCTGAACCGATCGCAGCAAAATTTTGGGTGGGTAATCCTGGGACCCCCTGGAGTAAAATAGGCTCAATTGTTTTTCCAATTTTTTTTCGCAATTTTCCAGTTTTTCCAAACAGGATAGAATAATATTTACCGATATGAACAGTGATGTGGCTTTTATTGAAATTCTACAAATACTGTTTAGATTTTGATGATTTGCGTGTGATATGATTTAACGGATGTTTATATAAATCGTTTAAAAAAAAATTTAAAGCCTTAAATTTCGGATATTTTGCCTTTTCATTTGGGCCTCCCAATTGAATCCCCACCCATAGGGCGGGTACCGATGCTCGTATTATAAATGGAATAAACGGTTGGGAATTAATAACCTTGCATATTTCCTGGATCTCCGAATACTTTTGGTAATTATTTGGCTACTCGCATTCATTTGGATAGCTTTGTCCCATCTGCCAGCACTGGATGCTTGATGGACATTAAACAGACACCAGCACCCATGGTGTCTTTCGCAGAGTCGACGAGTCATCCCAAACAATTCCAAAATTCCTGCCAGTGGTTTGTGAAAGACTTGGGCCAAATTCGTTTTCCCTGGCTGACCCCACAGTGACTTGGGAATCATGAGGTCTATTAAAGAAGAAGAAGAAGAAGATTCATTTGGATAAATGGCAAGTATTGCGAATTTTTGTGGGGGTTCTCATCAAACAAACAACAAACAAACAATAGAAGACCGAGTCCTGATTCAAAAACTCGAATATAACTTATTTATCAATGTCATTGACTCTTATATGGTCAAACTATGTTTCAAACACGTTTCATTCAAGACCGAGGTAAGACGCATCAGCCCTTTCGCTACAGATACACAAACAATTATAATCGGGATTTTTTTACTTCATTGTGATTATTCAAACTGGAAAGGTACAATGAAGATGGCTGCCATTTAGACAGTAAATTCTCAACGAAATTACAACTACACCTACAATGCACCACGAGTCTGTGAATGGTTCAACGCTCTCTGACGCAGTGGCCTCTTCACCGTCCAAAGCCTGGTCGCTCGCCTTTCCTTTGAACAAGGATTATTCCCCTTGAGTGTCTGTGTCTGCCACACTTTGCCAATGTACTGTGCCCTTGCAAGTCCCAAAGGGCAGCACTTCACAACGTGAGCATCAGGCTTCCCCCATTCAACATGGCTTTTCGTGGCACCGCAGTTAACGCTACCACAAGTACTTGTCCACACACCCAAATAGCATTTGAAGCAGCACTTGCATCACGTACCATTCAAAGACTGGATCAGACAAATTGAATTTTGTTTTACCGTTTAGAAGATTTGGACTGTATGTGCCAGTGAGAGATATGTGGAACAAAGCTCAGCGACGATGCGATGCAAAATCTGCACACGTACATGGACGCACGGAGGCAGCAGGACAGCCAGTAATATTCTCACCGAGCAGCCAAACCACATCTAGTGCTGTGCTCGACTTGACTGCAGAGACTGTGAAAAGATTTTGCAAAGTGAGATGGATATAATGGCAGCAATAACACATCAAAAGTTAACGAAATAAAATAAGGTACGGTAAGTGGGTAGACCTTATTCAAAATTTTTACAGAAAAAAACTGTTCAATGCAAAACTCTAACTGGTTATTGAAGTTGATCATGGAAGTTCAACATTCCATGATCAAGTGAAAATATTGTTTTAAAGGGAACTCAAATAATTAGCAAATCATCTCATTGAGGTTGTTGCTGTTGTTTTGCATGCAGACTGTAGTTGCTTGGCTGAATCATTTCTGGAAGCGCCGCTGTTCTGCAGTGCCTCCGTTACCAGCAAGCTGTACTCATTTTGCCGATCTCGGAAAGATGACAGGCTGAGTCAACCCACCTGATGCTATTTCAACGACAAGACAGGGGCTCATACTCAAGACCCTAAGATCTTAAGACAGACACTTTAACCTTGAAGCCTCTCTCTCCGACTCTCTGGAAAATCCTCTCTGTCTCTTTGCTGATGATTCCACTCTGTGCCGCTCCATTCCTCATCCCTCAGATAATCAGTCTGCAGCCTCCTCACTCTCCACAGACCTGGACAAAATCACAGACTGGTCAAACAAGTGGAACATGTCTTTCAATCCTGACAAATCTCACACTCTCACTATGTCTCTCCGAAAAGACCGAATGGAAAACCCTCCCACCTACTTTCTCAACAATCCTCTCCAAGAAGTTCGGTCGCTCAAGCTTTTGGGTCTCACTATCTGCCATGATCTTTCCTGGGAAAACCACATTTCCAAGCTGGCCTCCAAAGCCAGTTGCCGACTGGGCATCCTCCGTCGTGCGGAGTCCTTCCTTGGCACACCTGAGCTCCTCACCACATACAAGGCTTTCATCCGCAGCCCAATGGAATACTGCTCCCCGCTCTGGGCCGGTGCTCCTGCCTCACACCTAGCTCGTCTTCACGCTGTTGAAACCAAAGCGTTCAGAATCATTGGAATCTCCCGCGATGAAGCTAACTCCGAGGGCCTTTCACTCACTCACCGCAGGCAGGTTGGTGGCTTTTTGTTTTCTACTGACTCCTCTCCAGCCTTGCTCTCCCAGGTCTCTCTGTGCTCTGTCCCCCAAATATTCCTACAGGTCGCACAAGATCTGTCAGCAATCCTCTTATGGTTAAACTGCCAAAATCAAGCCTCTCTGCTCACCTTCACTCTTTCGTTCCTCTTTTCTCCCGCCTCTGGAACAAATTCCCTTGCTCTCTTCAATCCCACTCTTCCCTCCAGGTCTTTAAAACAGCTGTTCACCACCATCTCTTATCTTCCCCCATCCAAAACCTTGATCTTTTCTACCCCCGCTAATTCACTCCAGATCCACTTTTTTGAAATTCCAACTTCTTTCCTGGAAGTCCTTGCAGTGTCCATATGTTTTATACCTCTCCCACCTCCCCCCAAGCCCTCTCCCTCCCACAGTTCTCTCGATGTTCCTGCTCTCAAATGTTGTGTTTGTGTCCTTCCCCCTCTCTCCCCATCTTGTCGCCCGCTCCCCTTATTTTGTGTTTTATGTGTCGATTTGACTTTTTGTGTGATTAATGTTCGCTCTTTCACGAGCCTCGATCTTGTATACAAAAAACAACAACAAACAAACAAAAAAAAACAACAACAAACAAACAAAAAAAAACAACGACAACAACAGGCTTATCTCATTGAGGTGACTAGCACTCTGCACACATAGGTGGTTATTACCTCCACCAATGAAGGTGGATGGAGATTATGTTTTCTCCCCTGTCTGTCTGTTTGTCTGTCTGTGAACAAGATATCACAAATAGTTGTGGACGGATTTGGACGAAACTTTGTGGACAGGTTGGGTGTGTGACAAGGACGAATAGATTCGATTTTGGTGAAGATCTGAATATGGATTCGGATACGATAACTGTTTAATATTTAAGTGATTCTTAACCATTGAGAGATCGGGCGAAAAGCGATATATAACATGATATTTTAAAACAAATTGTGGAGGAGTTATGACTAAACTTGGTGGATGAGTAAAGTTGGTTCGGTGACAAGAACGAGCCGATTAGATTTTGGTCCACGTCCAAATCCAGATCTGGCCTATCAGCGGGATACAAAACATAAACTATTCAGCCTGGCGGAGGTATGTGCTCTACCGATTGCCATTCTAGTTGAAGGATGTATTCAGTGCTGTTGATATCAACAAAAAAGTACCAACACAAATAAAAGTAAATGTTGAAAGTTAAAGACAGGAACACAAGGAAATGCAAGAAAAATGAGAGGAAGAAAAAAGCAAGTCCATCCACACGACGTGTTATATCACAAGGCCAAGATTCATTGGAACTGAACACGAGAAGCCAGGACATAAATATAACTATAAACTGCAAGTTGCGCAATTGTGTTTGAACGGGATAAACGTTGTAACCACAGCATGTGCAATGGTGAATGACATCTCATTTAAGAGCTCTTGGGTCCAGACAGTGCATGCGGACATCTAACAATTCGATATTCACGCATTTTCAAGTTATATGCATTTTGGTGCTTAGCACAAACGGGCAGTGTTTCGACTCAGAGTCGCTGGTTTACACACCTATCTGAGGTTAACAAAAAAATAAATAACCACAAGCTATTCAGACAATTCCGTCTAACATATAAACATCACATCTCGTTTCTTTAAAGTGGGACAGAAAATTGTGAAATTTGCCAGTCAAAGGACCACAACCCTCTGATCTCCCATCAGAAATGTTTAAGTGTTCACGGAGTTGCTGTAACACCTGCGTTTTCATCAAGACAACCACTTGGATACAAGGCACCAACATCAGTGTTAAACTTCATGGACCACAGATTGACTGCACCTCTGCAAATGGCATCTAAAGACTCACATGCATTTCATCATATCCATGTGATCGGGTGGAGACTGGGTGGTCACATCCATGAACACTTGCTCAATGTATGAACCAACAGCACAGATCTCTCCAAGCTAAACTTTCTTGGACACTCATTCAGTCACACGTCGATCTCCAGTACAGTTCTCAATTTCAGCACCACAGACAGTCTAATTGAAAACGCAAAGAACAAAACCTAATCTTCACGATCAGCATCTTGCCCCCGATCGCATTAATGAGCGCTTTTCATTTACTTGGACTTTCCATCTTTCACAAAGTTTGAATCTTTCCCCTCATGTTTTTTCTGCCTTTTTGGTCATTTCATCTGCCTTAAATTATTTCTCCTGTTGTTTACCTCTTCTCTCTTTTTCCCATTTCCCAAACCTTGTTCTCTCTTCTTTTCCCATTTTCTTTCATTTTTTTTGATCTACCGTTTTTAATCATCATTTTTGTTTGTT
Organism: Myxine glutinosa; assembly: GCF_964187855.1. Lineage (NCBI taxonomy): Eukaryota > Metazoa > Chordata > Myxini > Myxiniformes > Myxinidae > Myxine > Myxine glutinosa. The sequence continues at coordinate 327,642,361 of NC_136261.1, forward strand.
TATTTACTATCTCTTTTTTCTCTCAATCCCTTTTTTTATTTCTTGTTTCCTTATTATTCTACCTGTTCTCCCCAAGTCCCCTCACATTTAATTCCTGAATCGTGACACTTTCATGAGGTGTCAAAACGAGTCATTCCCACCCCACGTGTAACAATATCCCTGACCTAGCTCTGACGCACGGACACACAAAACATGGTCCAGTGGAGTACTTCTCTCCCCTCTCGGATGATGCATTCACTTCACATTTCTTTCGCTTGAATTTTGCAGGAGAAAAAGCTCACAACATTATTGCATCTATCGTGATGAGGCTGAAAGCCAAGGCCTGTTATCCTCACATCACAGATAGGCCAGTGGCCTGTTTTTTATGCTTACTGCTTCTCCTCCGGTCTTGCTCCCTTTGCTCTCAGCTTGATAACCCTCCCCAGATCCTCCAAGATGCACTCATTCTTCCAGCAACCTCTTCCTGGTTAAACTCTCAAAGTCCAGGCTTACTACAATCACTTCAACCCTTTTGTTCCTCTTTTCTCCTGTTTGTGGAACTGCTTTAGAGAGGTGGTTCAAGCCGGCAGTACACCATGCCAACACACCATCCATACCCACAATATTTTCTACCTCTAACAATCCTACCTAATTAAACCAACCTTCTTATTTGCAGGTTTGTGTTTCCTTCCCTTTTTTCCTTCATTCCCTTGGTTATTGCCCCATCACCCCCAATGTAATTATTTTGACTTTTTGACCTCTGTCTACTACGCTCTTCCATGTCCTTAGATTTCATATACCAAAGAAAACTCCCAAATACACGGTAATTACAAGCAGATGGCACACATGAATGAAGACACTCACACAGTCACACACCCCGAGAACCTACACATCATCACAAATTATGGTGACGGCTCCATGGTGACACCCATGTGACCATCTGTACAGCAGAAGTCATAGGGCATGTAGAAGTACCAAGGCTCAGAACAATCTCCAGCACAGATGTTGGCACTGCATAATTAGTAGGATCATCGTTTTTGCACTTTTGCGTCCTGCAATACCTCAGGTGTGCGACAAGCTCACGGGTAACGTATAAACGTTTCAATACAAAGGACCTCCAAATTTTTGGAATGGGTCTTCAGAACTGGATGTGTCCTCATCACTTGCCGCAATGCTTCTGATGTGGGTGCTTCGATGAACTCTGTCCTCTAATTTGCCCACAGATTGCACACACACACACACAAAGCCAGAGATACGTCAAGGAGTTGTGTGTGGTTAAAGCAGCACATGGACAGTGGGGATGGAGCTCTTGACTGCTCCAGGTGGTGGGATTGCTGTGGGTGAAGTCTGGGCTGTCCCAACAGAAAAGAGGTTAACCCCGGAGAGAGGTGGAAGGACATCGGTGCCGACTTTTATTTCTGTTGCTGGATGCTTTTAAACGTGTCGCTCGGAGTTGGAAGGAGACGTGTTGTATTACATCACAGTTAATTAACCAGTAATTATAACTCGATGGATACCAGTTTTAAACAGGTTGTTCTTTTTTCTAGTGTAACATTATTTGAAATGCTCACAATGTACTGGACGGAGTTTGAAATGCCCCCCCTCAACCCTCGGAGAGAGCTGGCTTAATAATTGAGGACCCTGACGTTTTGAGCCCATGTCATGCCGATATAATAACACCAGGTGTGAGGGTTAACTCGGCATCTGTCATCCTTCTGATGTCGGCAAAAATACCAGGTTACTGCGAAGAATGAGCCGTTCGAGTAGCATGCGGTGGAGTGGTGACCTGTCCAGGATTGTGGCCTCTACCCAAGGAAAATCTGCCTCTACAGCCGATGTGTCTGAAGATGTGAAAGGATTGGTTCTTCTCCTTCAACCCGCTGGAAAAAATATTGTTGCTTTGACATTCTCAAGTCCGAGATGCTTCTGTATAGGTATTACAGAGAATCTAATCACCCCCATCTCTGATAGGTACCTTACTGCCAAGCTTGGTGTCATCCTTGTGTGGTTGCGTCAGAGCCCTCGCTCTGACATCACCATATCCAGCGCTCACTGTAGCCCTACAACTGCCTACGCTCACAACACCCTGCCCCCAGCCCCCCCCCCCCAACCACAGCCTGAACTCACTGCACCCACACCACTGCCTGCTCTTGCTGTACACTCACCATTGCCTGCGCCCACTGCATAACCAACCACTGCCTGAGAATGCTGCACCCACTGTCTGCGATTACTGCACCCCACCACTGCCTGTGCGCACTACATAACCAACCACTGCACAAACACCACTGCCAACCTCCCCTGCAAATTAAATCCACAAACATAACCAACTTTTATCCACAAAATTTTCACATCCCGTTAACTCCTGCAAAGTTCGAGAGTCAGAGTCCTAGTAGTGTTCATTTGTTTTATACCGTGTATCCCTCCACACCCACACCCCCCCCACCCCAGACCTTTCCCTTCCATAGATCTACCGATGTCTCTACTGTTGTTGTGCTTATGTGCTTCCCTCTCTCTCTCCCACTCTTGGCTCACGCTCCCTTTATTATGTGTTTCATGTGCCCGTTTATGTTTTTGTGTTTAATGTGTTAGCTCTAACACGAGCCTTGATTTTGCATACAAAAAAAAGAAGTAGTACTAATCCATTCCTTCAAACTATCAATTACAATCCTGTGTGTCATTTTTATTAATTTCCAACAGCAAAGATGACCCTCTGTTGCCAATATCTCTGGTAATGCCCACATCAAACATTTATAAAGTTGTTTATCATCTTCCTCCATTTTGCTTGTTCCCCGATCGACTCACTTCCCAACCATGTTCTCACTACCTTTCTTAATCAAACAAAATAAACATGCCGCTCCACGAGCTGCTAAATTTTCGATAAGTTTGTTACATTCCTTTTTAACCTTCCATTAGTGTGTGGGGGCTTTGGACACGGTTAGTAACAGGAAAAAGGGGGTCGAGATTCCCCGCCACACTAACGGAGGGTGAAGAAAGTGCACTCTCACTAACACTAACAAAGAAGTTTAGAAACTTTATGTTGTGATGTTCCAACTATCTCACATGAATCTTTCTCGGTTCTTAAAAAGTTTGGTTGCTAAGAATTTTTAAACACAAGAGACTTCAATGAATTGAAAATTATGGATTGGCAGTAACAAAACAAAACAAAAAAAAACAACCAAAAAACCCCGTAGACCAACATCCAGACCTTTCGGCCAAGTTTAATTACTTGTTGATCTTTTTAACGAAAGTAGATCGTTGCGGAAAAAACAAACCACAATTGTGTAATCAGGTCCAAAAACGTTTTCACTCATCTCAACACACCTTGGGCTCAGTTTTTCTTTCAAACAGCATGGATTAACCATTTCTGAAGATCGATAAAACTCACATCCAGCAATCCAAAATAATTGCTACTTCTATAGCAGTGTCAAACAAAAACAATAACCAATGTATAGAAAGCTTCTTGCAAAACGATAATGATGGTTTCATTCGAGGATAAACAAGATGTTCCGATTTAGTTGACCTCTCGCGGTTTGCAGGATGTTAATCTCCATTTTTTGCCAACTCATTGCATTTACAGGAAAACCGTTATCTATTTTGATCAGTAAACCTTGACCACACAGGGAACTGCCTGGCTCCCTCTCGCTATAAATTATTGTGACACTTACTACTTCCAGAGACAATTGTTAATATACTGCAGATCCTTAGCTTGGCGGATGGACCTTATCTCTCGAAACACACTCCTCCGCTTTGCAACACGAAAGCCTGAATCTGTACAGAAATGATCAAAAACTTCAAGTTTCCCAAAGAAAAATTTCCCACTCATTAAATAAACGAGTTTTGCCAGACCACGTGAGTCCGAGATAAATTTCACTGACATGACAACAAGCTTTCCAGGATGGAAATAATACTCGAATTTTTAAAACAAAAGCTACGAAGTTATCCAGCAATTATTAACTCAATATATTACAATTTACAAAACGAGAATGAAAGCAAGATATGAAAGAAGGCAGACTTCAACAATGACATAAAACCTAGTTAATAAAAGTCAGGAAAAAACATTAAAAAGAAAAAACATGTCGGGATGGAATCCCAAAAAAACAATCAAACAAGGAAGGAACAACAAGGAATGACACCACAATACAACACCACATTTTTGTTAGAGGTGGCAAATAGCAACAATTGAATGAAGATGTCTAGTTGAAGGTAGTTGTAGGTTTGTAGTGTGGATTGGTGTAAATGTGTATTTTATTTGTTGTGGGATTGAGATGGAAAAATGTCAAAAGATTTCGTGATGACAATCCGTAAACTGATTGGTTGTTGGATTGTGGTGCCATTCCTTCCTCCCTTGTTGGGTTGTTTTTTGAGGATTGCATCCTTACATGTTTTTTTCATTAAAAAAAAATGTTTTCTCTGACTTGTTTAACTATTTTTCCCGATCTAGATGCCAATGATGTCATCATCCAGTAAATTATTTTGACAGCCGTTTACATGGGGAACGCTCCACCACCACCCCTGACCCACACCTCCATCAATGATACATCTCATACAAGTCTCTTCCCTAGTTCCCTTAATATACAACAACAGGCATTTTAAGGCCATTTTCCCTGCGAGTGTCCCTTAATATCCTGTCCAATATTCCCGTCCATTCTGTCTCCACTCAGACACTCTACTACACTATTGTCCTTCACTTTAGGAGTCATGTATTTAATATGACCCTACTGCAAAGCCGCAATGAGCTGGCGAAGCCAAAGCCTCTTGCCACTATTTTACCCATCACTATGGCATCAGTAGGTTAGGTAGTTGGTAGGTGTAGTAGGTACCGTACCTAGTTCAAAATGACACCATTTGCATTCTGGATGAGATTAAAATTTACAAAATTGACTTCTTGATTAATTCGGTGAATTCCGTCTCAACTTCGGATATTTCCGGATGTGAAAAACTATCCCCTACGGACGCGAGATTTCTAAAAAATAATTCTTCGTCAATTTTAGAATATTTGACGCCGTTTTCAGCCTCCGAAATGCGGTACCGGTAATAAGCTTTTTTGAAATATTTTTTCAAATGCTCGAATCTCATTGGTTCCGGTGTTTGGTGAAGATTTTCATTGAAGATAACCAGGGCCCGTGCGGGCCCGGGGAACAAGGTTGGTCTTAAAGTATTTTAATTACAAATTAGAGGTGCATACGATTGTGAATCAAACAAAGACGGGTGAAACAAACTCCTATTGAACTTTTTCGCAATTTTTTCTGCAAACTTCCGCATCTGCAAGATGGCGGCCTCCATGGAGCGATTTGGTGCGTCAAAGCTTCAAAATTCTCAAAGGATTCAGCAAAATCTGGCTTTTCAACATAATACATACGCGTTCATTCACAACACCGACTTCGCCGGCTATTACATCTGCCACCGAAGGTGGAAGGAGGTAATATTTTCACCCCTGTCTGTCTGTCTGTCTGTTTGTCTTTGTTTGTGAACAGGATATCTCAAAAAGTTGTGGACCGATTTCGACGAAATTTGCTGGAAAGGTTGGGTGTGTGACAAGGACGAAATGATTAGATTTTGGTGAAGATCCACATCCGGATCTGGATCCGAGAATTTTTGAAAGTGATTCTTCACCATTGGAGGGCTAAAACCGATATAAAGCACATCTCACAAAGTTATAGCAAGGCTGATTGACAAGGATGCAATCCTGAATTTGGCAAGGCTGAATCGATTCGATTTTGGTGAAGATCCGGATATGGATCTGGACACGGGAATTTATATATTTTTGTTAAGTGATCCTTTACCATTGAGTGACAGGGCTAAAAACAATATATGTCACGATATTTCAAAAAGTTATGGACGACTTATGACAAAACTTGGCGGATGTGTTGGTTAGGCGACGAGAACGAGCCAATTAGATTTCGGTTCATCTCTTAATCCAGATCTGGCCTATCAGTGGGATACAAAACGTACACTGTTCAGCCTGGCAGAGGTATTCGCTCTACAGAGTGCTGTTCTAGTTTTGTATGCCAAAATGGCAGAATTTTTATTTCACAACTTATTTCCTTTCTCTGCTCCTTCCCTTCTATTTCACCCACATACTCCTATATCCTCCCATTCTTCCTTTCCTTCTCTCTCAAACTCCACTCACGTCCTTTCCTTCTACTACCGTCTGACATTCTCTTATTTTCCTCAATTTACTATGCAGCTGCACGTACACAATAAAGTGATACCTCCATTCTTATCCTCTTCCCTTCTCAATGTTGGTATTTCCAATTTCCTCCCTCCCCTGTGTATGTGAAATAAATAGACAAAGAAGTCACATGATCACATTTATTTACATAACGAGGAGGTACCGTATGATTTGCTTGAACAATAGTATGCATTGGCAGACCATTCTGGGCCCTTTTCCTTCTGAAATTGCGCATTTTGTCGCGCCTTAAAATTCACGAGGCATAGCAATCCACAACAGACTTTGTGGCAGACAGTGAGTTTTACGGGAGAGTTTCTCACTCTGCGGGTGTAAATGGCGTTCAACAGGTTGTAGTATATTGCGGTTGTATCTTTTTCAAAATCTGAATTTTTAATGGTACAGATGCAATGCACAAGAGACAATGTCGCTTCCTTCTGTTGGAATCATTGTAATTGCTTCAGCCCTTATTTTGCTCGGCTGGATGACATTTATCAACAATGCTGTGGATGAACAATTTGGCAATTTTACAATCTCTTGATTTGGTGCTACCGCAATGTATTCTGGTGTCTTTTTCATTCTTGTTAGTTATGGAAAAGCTCAAGCTCTTACATGAGCCTCGACTTTGTGAACAAAAAAGAAAAAGAAAAAAAATAAAGAAAAATAATAAAAGGTATGGCTTTTGAAGGCTTCCAACTTCACTCTTTAGCAGATTTTCAGCAAATTATTTTGTACACATTTGATGGGGCAGCCATTTGTTTCCCCATCCCATCCTTAATTATGAGTACCACTGTACTCCATAATACTAATAATTTCCAGTTTCAGGATCTTATAAAAGCTTCAAAACTACAGTGCAATCTTATTTTTTATACAAGTGCCGTCTTACCTCAAGTACATTGGTTGCCTTGGCGAAAAATCAGTTTCTACGTTGTGTGGCATTTTGAAATGGAAAAATACATGCAGAGCGAGTAAGCACATTGAAATTCGCACAGTGAAACTCCATTATACTTTGAATTCATCAAAAATTAGTGACATTCACATCTCATTAGGTAAAACAACAACAAGCAACCAACACATGACATGAGGGACAAGTAGAGTATGAGGCATCAGAGTACTTTTACATGAATGGATAAGGACATTAGACAACTAGATGGTATTCATAGAATACTTACCCTGCACAGTCAACTTGGTGTGAGCCAACTCTTCTGTTTTTAAAGGTTTCTTTCTTTGATCCAATATGGCTGCCAGACCACGTGAGTGATTACATCATAAATTTATATTCTCCAATATAATTGTTGCGTAGATCACACTCAATAAATTTCAAACTGACCAGACTAAGCGTTGTCCCTGTCGAATTATGACATCATAATTAAGGCACCAATGACGTCATCGTTAACACCTATTCCCCAAATGGAGTTGCTTACAATGAGCCACGTTTCAATTTTTCCATGGAGCGGTTTCAGAGATATAGAGGTGCGAAGTTTTTCAAAGATGGCGCCTGTACCACGTGACCTATGATGTCATAATTTATTAAAATATTCTGCACGAGGGGTCACTCACTCCTATGGTCCAAATTTTGTGTCCATCGAACTAACAGTTGTAGAGAAAAATTTTTTTATACTGATCAGATCAAGCGTTGTACTTGTCGAATTATGACGTCACAATGAAGGCACCGATGACATCATTAACATATCTTATTCCACATCTAAATATGACATTGCCTGTGGATGGATGGAGAATTAAGAATCAAGATAGTTCTTGAGTGAACCCCATTGTAAAAATAAGCTTTAAAAACCCTTTTCCTTGCATGGATGCCACAGGAGATGTACCACTTGCCAATTAAGCATTCTGCTCCGAAGCACAGATGAATTTTTTTTTAACAACTTTAATCTCTCGTTACTAAATGCGGGGATGTCAAAATGTTATCTGTTCAAGATACATACACACGTTTCATTTGTATGTTAGGCCAATAAACTTTAAACCCCTCGTATAAGCATAGATATTTTGATGAAATTTGCTGTCTTACTCGAGCAGTTTATGTGGACATGGAGAATATCACAAGATGATAAAATGCAGAAAAAACCCACAAATAAATTTTTTTTAACATACAAGAGATGAAATTGATGTGTTTCTGAGAGGGTGAAACAGCAAATAATTTATATGAAGTGAAGAAAAACAGCACGAAGAAAAGTACTACTAGGCCTGATTAACCTCAAAAACAACACTTTTGCAATGCTTAGAAAAAGAAAAAAATTCTGAAAGTATTGTCCCTTCACCCAAGATTACATGATCTAAAACCCTTCTCGGGCTAACCCTAAGATTAGTTGAAAAATTTATTTGGGGCAAACTTACTGGGTTGGAGTGGCCGAAATGGCGTAGGCTGTAGACTGTACTCCGAACTCCACTTGCACTCAGCAGCACAGCATTTGTGGAAGTAGACAAAGGGTTTGCTGCTTTGTCCTCGTGTCTT
>NC_136261.1:327654716-327669716 GCF_964187855.1 Myxine glutinosa
CTGAGGGGTGACATCATTGGCTGAGGGGCGACATCATTGGCTGAGTAGCGACATCATTGGCTGAGGGGCGACATCATTGGCTGAGGGGTGGCATCATTGGCTGAGGGGCGACATCATTGGCTGAGGGGCGACATCATTGGCTGAGGGGCGACATCATTGGCTGAGGGGCGACATCATTGGCTGAGGTGTAGCATCATTGGCTGAGGGGTAGCATCATTGGCTGAGGGGTAGCATCATTGGCTGAGGGGTAGCATCATTGGCTGAGGGGTAGCATCATTGGCTGAGGTGTAGCATCATTGGCTGAGGGGTCACATCATTGGCTGAGGGGTGGCATCATTGGCTGAGGGGTAGCATCATTGGCTGAGGGGTAACATCATTGGCTGAGGGGTAGCATCATTGGCTGAGGGGTAACATCATTGGCTGAGGGGTGGCATCATTGGCTGAGGGGTAGCATCATTGGCTGAGGGGTAACATCATTGGCTGAGGGGTAGCATCATTGGCTGAGGGGCGACATCATTGGCTGAGGGGTCGCATCATTGGCTGAGGGGTGGCATCATTGGCTGAGGTGTAGCATCATTGGCTGAGGGGTCACATCATTGGCTGAGGGGTAGCATCATTGGCTGAGGGGTGGCATCATTGGCTGAGGTGTAGCATCATTGGCTGAGGGGTCACATCATTGGCTGAGGGGTAGCATCATTGGCTGAGGGGTCACATCATTGGCTGCGGGGTGGCATCATTGGCTGAGGGGTCTTCTCCTCACTGCTCATTACTAAAAACTGCTCTTCTATGTGAGGATTGATAAATAAAAGCAATTAGAACCAGTAAATTTAGTTTTATATGGCATTTTGCCCCTCTATTAGAAAGTGTGAGAAAATTATATATCTTCGCCATAGGTTGACCTTTGACCCCCACTGTAACCATGGTAACCCCTTAATTATATATAATAACATTGACCCAACGGGTCATGGGTCGTCTAGTTGTTAATAAATTCTGTGTTCTTCCTTACTTTGGTTTCTGTTCTTCCATTTGATCGTCTTTGTCTTTTCTCCATTGAGTACCGGCAGCACGATTTGGCCAATCGCTCAGGATCGGGTTTAGTCCTTTTGTTAATGGCTCGGGCTGCGGACTGCTCAACCGCTTGGCAATTACCATCATATCCACGGTCCGAGCAGGAGTTATTTCCCTGCTTTGCGGAGGGATTGGCACGCAGGTATTTGGGACTCCATCTTGACCAATCACCCTGGCCAGTCTCACCCGCGGAGGAGCGTTATAACTTCTAGGGTTGGGGGAACGGCCAGCTTAAAGGACAAGAGGATTAACTCCCCCCCCCCCCCTTGGTAAGGGGAGCGCCGACCCCCAAATCCGTAACAATTGGTGTCAGGAGTGGGATTTGAGGCCCGAACCAAATTTTCTATCATCTTGTTATTCCTGACCCAACTGGATGCAAAACTGGATAGAATAGGAGAGCAATGGAGAAACCAAATTGAGGGATTGAAAAAGAATACAGAAAAAATGGGAGAGGACATTGACCGCGGGTCAAGCGGGAAAAGCACATCGGTACGCAACGAGGTAGCGCGACTCGAGGAGCGCGGGTTGAGCGAGGCTGAGCAAGGTGCAGGTAACTGGACCGGGGTAGAGATCGCGACCCGGGGTATGGGGAAGCCGGCGGCCGCTGAAGTAGGGAAAATTGTATTAGCGCCAGCGGTCCATTGTATTGTATTGTGCTAAATTACGGATTCGGGGGTCGGCACTCCCGTTACCAAGTGGGGGTGGGGGGGGGGGTTCATCCCCTTGTCTTTTAAGCTAGCCGCTGTGGCCAATACAATACAACGCTGGCATAGCACAATGGATTTGGAACCTGGGACTAAATTTGTTAGACACAACTTTGGACACCAATTGTGCTATTGGCCGCAACAATTGGTGTCGGGGAGTGGGGTTGGACCCGAACCAAATTTGTTAACATCTGAAAAAATTTGGTCAAAATTTTGGGCGGCCGAAATTTTTATTAAAAGATCCAAATTGAGTCGTGCCATGGATAGTCAAGGCGATCGGATGCCAGTGGGGGAAATAGAAGAATAATTAGAGGCAACCCAGGATCCCAGAGAACAATTGGGAGAGATGGAAGAGGAGGTCGAAGAAGGTGCGGTAGAGGGGTTTGCAGGCGTGCTAAATGGCGGCGCCTCGCACATGGTGACGAGGGCTGCGCCCGCTGCGCAAATGGGGGTGGGCGAAATGCAAACCTTCATGGCCCAATTCATGGCGGGAAATGCAGAAAAAGAACGACAGTATGGACAAGGTGGGAGAACAATTAGAACGAATGGGAAACCAAATTGGCGGATTGAGAAATGACATTGGAAGCCAAATTGGGGGATTGAGTAAAGAGATGGGAGAAATGAGGGCCAATAGAGAGGGGTTGGAAAATAGATTGGGTGAGCAATTTAGAAGTAAATTTGAGGGGTTAGGAAATAAATTGGGAGGATTAGACAGTAAATTTGGGGGATTAGACAGTAAATTTGGGGATTAGAAAATAAATTGGTAGGATTCGAAGACAAATTAGGGGGCCAATTGGAGGGCATAAATGGTCAAGCCCAAGAAATTAACGAGGGGCTAGCGAGGGACAAAGCCACGTATGAGGCAAAATAATTGGAGAGGGAGAGACCGCGAGTTGCGCGGGAAGAGCACACGGGTACGCGACGAGGTAACGGGTACGCGCGAGGTTTCCCGGCTTGAGGAGCGCGGGAAAAGTGAGTTGGAACAAAGCAGCATGGTCACGTGGACGGGTATAGAGATCGCGACCCGGGGTATGGGGAAGCCGGCGACCACCGAGGTAGAAGAGAAAATTTTATTAGAGCCAGCGGTCGTCGAGGGAAAAGAAATTAAAGAATTAATTATAGTGGAAATTGGGGCGGAAGAGACGGACTTAGAAGAGCAACAGCGGGAGGAAAGAATGGAATATGCACAAAGTCCGTGCTCGCATCATGATGCCGTGCTTGTTAACCCCAATGAAAGTTTGCAGGTGGTGTTGGAGCGAGGAAGAAGAATCCCGAAGGTGAGTCGGGCTGTATATGGGGCTAAGAGATTTGGCGGGAAAGTGTTTAGCGCCAAAAGAATTTTCGCGCGCTTGGGATTCCAGCGTAACCCAGGCGTTTGTGGGAGGTCCGTGGTGCGCTGTGTGAATGGCAATGGCGCGCGTGTGAGAAAAAAGTGTGCGCCGAGGAGCGAGTGTATTACAGAGAGCGAAAGTGAGAATGAATGCACGACAGAGTGTGATAGTAGGAGTGATTGTGACACGGAGAGTGAGTTGGTTGTGGCGAGTGTGCGAGGAGGCACACCTGAGTTGGTGGTGAAGCGTGTGATTGGGTGTGCGACGACGGCTTGCACACCCGTGAGTAGGTGTGCGCTGAGCGGGTGTGTGCAAGAGTGCACCCCCACGAGTGGTACGGAGTATGTACCGGGAGAGGGTGCGCAAGAAGGTGCGCGAGAGAGGTGTGTAACGGAGGCGTGTATGATAACAGAGTGTGCGAGGAGAATGGATGCGCGAGAGGAATGCACGGAGTGTGCGGGATGTACGAAAGGCGTTGGCGCGCGAGAATTTGTGAGTATGGGAAGGAACGCGTGTGGATGTGAGCATGCGGGTAAAGCATCGACGTTGACCGGGACAGCGTTTAGGCTGACAGGTAGCCGGCGCGAGCTCTCGGTGCACGGTGTTCTTTGTGTGCTACGGGAGCCGGCCGGGATCGTGGCCGCGTCGTTCCTGCATGGGGCGCCGTGCACAATTCGGGCCAGGTCCCGCCCTGCACGGTCGAATCCGCGCTTTGCCAGGCAAAGCAGGCGGCCCGGTTCGAGGGGAAGGCTCCGTGCCGGGATGGACCATGGAATCTCGGTCTGACAAAACCTCCTCCCCAGAATCGATGCCGGACGGACCCAACCTACAGGAGACTGACCATCCGCACGGATAGCCGACTTTTCGAAGTCGAGCTATGAGAATGCATTTCCCGCACCGAGGCTTACAGTGTAGTGGACTGATCGTCGTAGTAATGGCGATATTGATGGCAAATGGTATATAGTGTAGAGGGATGGTAGATTTACCATCCCTCACATCGTATTATTGGGCACATGAGCTATAGCTTTATGGGGTATGGCGGTGAAAACCTAGCCAGGGAGGGCTTGGATAATGTTAGGGTTTAGAAATGACTTTAGGAGACATGAGAGTTAAGTAGCGACAATATACCGGTAGAGGGGACGTAGAATAGGTTAGATGGTTGATAACGACGAGGGATGTGCGTAGTATAAGGGGACGGGGCGCACTAACAGTAGAAGGGAGTAGATAGCTTGGATGATGCTATGTGTTTGTCGTGAGAGTGATGAAATGAGGAATTGAGAGGCAATGGTTTGGAGAAGTGAAAGTGTGTTGAACAGAGTATTGTGAAAGGTGTGATTGTGCATTGAGTGATTGACTTGCATGGAGGCAAGTGAGAATGGTTGTGTGGAATCAATGGTGTGGAGTGAGTGGAGTGTGGAATGAGTGGTATGGAGTGGATGGTGCGAAAGGGCGAGTGGGGGAAGGATGGACCCCCTTCACGAATACTCGGGGAGAGTAGTTTAAAAGTAGGTAGAGGGAGTAGGTAAATTGTGGTTGGATATTGGCATCTGTGGTGCGGGTAGTCGCACAGAAGTGTTGTGTTGGGTGCATTAGTGAAATGAAATTGGCTGGGCGTGTGGCCTGTTAGTGAGAATGGTTGGTTGGGCACTCCGCCGCTGTTAGTCTGTTGGCCAGGTGAGGCCGCAGGTAGGCTCTGGGAGCCAGGTAGAGTTAGAGTTGAATGGGGCCCGAGGATCCGGAGGACGGACCCGGGTAGCCCAGTGCCAGAGAGGGCACCGAGGGGGTGAGAGAGCCAGAGGGCCTTCCCCAGGTAGGTTAGGGTGAGGAGCAGGTAAGCTCGGGAGGCAACTGTAGTGGCGGAGGTGCGCAGGTAAGTAGACCTGCTAGGGGAGCCACACGACCCAGCCCTGAAATTGTGCGAGGGCACAGGGAGTAGAATCGGGGGAGTGAGACCCCAAATTGGTGAGCGCCACAGTATGTTCAATGGGAGTTCGGTTCTTAGAACCACATAGAGTAAAGATAGCCAATGGTTTGGCAGGGAAAGACCCCGGGTAGAGTAAAAGTGTTAATGTCATTTAGAAGGTAGATAGGAGAAAATCTCTTCGCACCATCCGCATCCACTTGCCGAGGTGACAGACTCCACACCGATTGTGCAAATGTTTGGAATGGTGAGACGCATCACGACGTGGGGTGACCTTGTTTGTATTCCATCCCTTCCTTCTTGGGAGGGATTGGGGACGAATTTGGAATTAGGGGAGATATGGGGAAGACAGGACGTTAGCGACGGATTTATAAATTGTGTAAATACGGGGGAGGAGCAAGGGTAGATTAGGTGACATGGGGGGGACGTACGGTAGGGACGAGCTTTCTCGGCTCGCTCTCCTGCGCAGCTCACTCTGCACTGCCTTGTATTGATGTGTGCCTTTGCGCCCTTGCACCCACTAACCCTGCTTTGTCTTCCTTCCCCACTCATGGACCGTGGTCTTTGTGTGCCGAGGGGAAAGTGTGCAGGTGTCACAGTTGTGCGCCCGCACCCTCGCTGCTTGCCTACCTGGACCGGTACACCACTTTATGGACCACACGTTTTTGTGGCCGAGCACCACATATGGACCCCACGTTTTGGGGCCTGGCACCTCTGCTGGGGACCGGCCATTGTGGCCAGCGGCATCTGCTTGCGGACCACGGTTGAGGTGGCACCTAAGCCATGCAGGTGGACCACCCTTAGTTGGGACCCTGCTGGCCGTAATTAAAAGAAAAGTGGACGCGGTTTGTGCCCTTTTATTGACCAAATAGGCAACAAGCAAGGAAAACGCCCAGAAACATTGGCCCAGCAGTCATTGACCCACCTGAGAAGACGCCATTTGATTATTGTTGAAATGTGTATGACTGTACGCATGGTGGTGCTTTTGTGTTTTTTAGTGCACCTTATTATTTAATTGTGCATTTCTGTGCATGTGGGTATGGTGTATCGGTACAGTGCAGTGCATGACCTTTCCTCTTTCCAAAAGTTCTGCTTTTGTTTCCCAAAAGACAGGTCCTGGGTTTTAGTGTAAATAATCAAAATAGTACTACTCTTTGTAAATAACGCTCCCCACCGTAAATGTTTAGTTTGAAAATTAATTCCGAATTCGGTTATTCTGTGGGAGTGAGTCAGTTAGGTAGAATGCAACGCAGCAGGCGGCACATATCTAGTTTTAAAAAAGGCGCACTCAGGGTGAGGTTAAAAGTAGAGGGTCATCATCGTGTCGCCCCGCCATTACAGCGTTGGTGTTAGGTAACAGACTGCGCGAACGTTTTAGGAGCAACAGACCTTGCGCAGAAGTCAGTCGCTCCCTCTCGCCAAACAACCCAAAGTCCAGTGGCAGGCCGAGGCCCGACAACCGGAAGGGAAGTGTGGTGCAGCGGCTGGCCGGATGCACAGGGAATACCCGTAGTGCACCGCCCTTATTTTACAGCATACCACAGGTGCTACTGGTTAATGCAGTAACTCGCTGCCGTTGTTCCAGTAAGACCGGACATCCGCCAAACGAGCTCATCATTCATCCCAGCAAGCTGGTACTCAATTTGCCGACCTCGGAAGGATGACAGGCTGAGTCAACCCCCCTGGCGTTAATTCAGCAATCGACCGGGATTCAAACCCAGGATCCTAGGATCCCAAGCACGCACCCTAACCGCTAAGCCAACACCAAGGATAAAGTAGAGGGTAACCACACCTAAGTGGCACATATAGTGGTAAAAGATATCCCTTGTGAAACGGCCCGGGACGGGCCTGGCGAAAGGGAGGGTGCTGTGTTACGGTTTTTAGAACCTTCACTTTGTAAAATAATGAGCCTTGTAAATAATTCCCTGTAAATATCCCCATCTTCCAAAGGTCAAAGGTCGCACCCTAGTTAGGCCATATTGCAACACGTAGGACACCATAGGACCTTCTTCAGTTATTTCATTAGTATGTGTTTCAGGTAAGGCTCTGTTTCCAATAGTTTGACTCTGTGTTGCATTAATCAAATAACCTAGGCCCCATTTCAAATCCCATTCATTTTGCGGCGTAGCCTCCCTCCAAATTGTATTGCGCGCCTTTGCCAGCAGCGTTCGCTGCATTGAGCCTTCGCTGCCGCAGCGCTCGCTCCAAACGCCATTAACCATGCGGTCAGAGCGGAGAAAAAGGGGGAGGAGTTGTCGGGGCGAGGCGTGGCCCCGTCAACGTGTCACCAAGGGAGGAGCCGGTGAACCCTCGCGACCAATCAGGGCCGAGGCGTGTTCACCGGTAGGCGGACCTAAAAGGCATGTGGCTTGATACGCGAGCGCGTGATAAAAGCGTTCGCATGGGACTACTTCGAGAGATGAGAGATGAGACGAGAGCAGAGAGAGGGAGAGACGGTGAGCGAGTCGGTCCGCTACCGCGGCAATACTAACCGCACTGCCTGCCGGGTTTCGCCGCGAACTGAAGCGTGGACCGAACCAAAGCGTAGACCAGAGTGGAGCGTGAACCTGGAGCCTGACCTCAACGCCTGAACCATCTGCCCGGACCTTCCTCCCCTGCCATCTGCCTGGACCTTCTCCTCCTTCCTGCTATTCCCCTTTCATGTAAGTCTGTCTGTATTGTCCTGGGCGTGGTAATTAAGACTGTGTAAGCTTACCCTGTGTCCTTTTGCTTCTTCTTATTGTATATGCCCTTCTTTCGTTTCCTCTTCAGTATTGTTAATAAATTCTGTGTTCTTCCTTACTTTGGTTTCTGTTCTTCCATTCGATCGTCTTAGTCTTTTCTCGATTGAGTACCGGTGGCACGATTTGGCGAATCGCTCAGGATCGGGTTTAGTCCTTTTGTTAATGGCTTGGGCTGCGGACTGCTAAACCGCTCGGCAATTACCATCATATCCGCGGTCCGAGCAGGAGTTATTTCCCTGCTTCGCGGAGGGATTGGCACGCAGGTATTTGGGACTCCATCTTGACCAATCACCCTGGCCAGTCTCACCCGCGGAGGAGCGTTATAACTTCTTGGGTTGGGGGAACGGCCAGCTTAAAGGACAAGGGGATTAACGCCCCCCCCCCCCTTGGTAAGGGGAGCGCCGACCCCCAAATCCGTAACAATATTTCTATTGATACGGTTTTGAGATATGTACATATGACATCATTAAAGGCTAAAGGTTTGCCCCCCATAGTTAGTCCATGAGCAACACGTAGGCCCACTTAGAGTATTAGTCATAGTATGTGTGAGTATAGGCCATTTCCCTCGTAATATCTGCATTGTGTAAAGCCATGAGTTTAGGTCCTTTCATTTTGCGCCACCCTCCAATTCCATCTATGGGCATAATTGATCCCGCGCCCCATTTGGCTGATCCCTCATTTTGTTACGCTTTGGGCTACCCGCAGCAATTTGTTACGCTTTGGCTGCCAGCAGCATTTGCTGCCCTTTGTTCGCTCGAACTAGTCAAGTAACACGAGGTAGGCCTGAGAAGAGGGAGGAGCGCGGGGTCGAGGTGGGGCGGCGTCAAGGAGCACGTCAGAGGCGATGACGGGAAGGGCCACCAGCCAACCAGGCCTCTAAGGGCATGGCGTGATAGGGCGTGGTAAGGGGCGTCTAGCAAGTGCTAGAAGGTTCGCTGGGCAGGGCTATATAAGTCGCTGCACAAAGCTCTTGAGAGGACTCGCGTGCACACAACAGTGGCGAAAGGACTGACCGGAAGAACTTTGAGGATTCATGAGAGAGGACTGCAGTGAGGACTTGCACGAGAGAGAACACTTGATTGTATTGGCGTTTCGAGGCTTGGAACGGTATTCGTTTATTACGTACGCGGCTACAGCCAAGCCAGGTGATAGCGAATATTCCAGCCCCGTGGATAAAACGCGGTAATAGCCTGCGAGTGATTTACCGCCAGAGCCCTCCCCTACCGTTCGCCCCGCAAATAGCCCAGTGCGTCCCAACGGCACCATACGAACTACTCCCTGCTATTGGAATCCATCTTCGCGGTACGAGCTGGGGACCGGAGAGAGAGAGAGCTGCACGGAGGCCATCCCTGGACGTGCTGGTGACCATCAACCTGTTCATCTGCAATCCCCGTGTGAGTGTCTGTGTGTGAGACGGGCCCGTTTGTCTTGGGAGTAAGTTAAGACTGTTATTAAGGCTGCACTGTGTCTTCTTCTTCTCATCATTGTAAATAGTGTGAATAAATCTTGTTATTCCTTTTCTTCCCAATTCGACTGCTTCTGTGATTTCTCCATTGGGTAAGCGTGGCACGAATAAGAACCGCTCGGATCGCGGTCTAGTAATTGATCACGGCTCGGATCACGTGTTCGCTACCGCTCGGCGTATCCACCAACACACGTGATTCGTGCGGGGCTTATTTCCTCGTTTCTGGGCAGCACGAGTAATTAGGTATTAGTGATTCTAGTCCTACGACCCGATTTCGCGCTGTCCGGGAAGGACGTCATAGGTCCCGGGTCGCGTCGCTCAGTCAAAGACAAGGGGACTAATCCCCCCTTGGTAAGGGGAGAAGGCCGGCGCAGAGATCTGCAACATTTGGTGTCAGGAGTTTGGATTGGACCCGAAGTGCGCTTAACGCACTCAAAAATTACGAGCGACCGAAATTTAGTGTTAACATCTAAATTTAATTCGTGCCATGGATAGCCAAGACGGTCGAATGCCGGTGGGGGTAAATGAGGAGATAGATGCGGAATTAGAATCAATTACCCAGGACCCCTGGGAAGAATTGAAGGCGGACAAATTGAAGGAAATGGGGGACAAATCTACCCGGGAAATAAAAGGGTTGGAAAACAAGATGGGGGATCAATTAGAAGAGGTAAAAAACGGGCTGGAAAGCAAAATGGACACCAGAGGGGAGTTAATAAAGGAGATGGGGAAAGACATAAGGCGCAGGTCGAGCGGGAAAGTCGCATTGGTACGCGACGAGGTAACGCGATTTGAGGAACGCGGGGAAAGCGAGTTTGAGCAGAGCACAGCCAAGTTGACCGGGGTAGAAATCGCGACACGTGGTATGTAAAAGCCGACAGCCACCGAATTAGAAACAAAAATTTTATTAGCACCGGCAGTCGTCGAGGAAAGAGAAAATGAAAAAATTATCGTTAAAATTGGGGACGAAGAGACAGCAGAAGCAAAAATTAAATCGGAGATGGAAATGGAATATGTGCAAAGTCCGTGTTCGCATCGTGATGTCGTGCTGCCTCACCCAAATGAAAGTTCGCATGTGCGGTTGGCGGAGAAGAGAATCCCAAAGGTGAGTAGGAGCGTGTATGGCGCGAAAATGTATGGCACGAAAGTGTTTGGCGCGAAAAGATTTTATGCGTGCTTGGGATCACCCGGGTGCTCGTGGAAGGTCCGTGGTGCGCTGTGTGAAGGTGAATGGCGCGCGTGTGCGAACGGCGCCGGAGCGCGAGTGTAAGACGGAGTGTATGTGGGAAGAGTGTGTTGAAGAATAGTGTGAAACGGAGTGTGGAACGGAGTGTGACACAGAGTGTGCGATGGCCGAAGAGAGTGTGCGGGAGTGCACACCAGAGCGCGTGATTGGGTGTGCAACAAAAGAGTGCACACCCGTGGTTGTTATGGAGTACGTAACGGGAGAGTGTACGCGAGGGTGTGCGATGGCCAAGTGTGTTACGGAGTGTGTAACAGAGGAGTGTGTGATAATGGAGTGTGCGAGCGGCGTGAGTGCGCCTGAGTGGTGTGTACCTGAGTGTGCAAGAAAAGAGAATGCACGAGAGCGTGCGGTAACCGAATGCAGGGGGTGTATGGGAGGTGCTGGAGCGCCTCGGTGTACGAGTGAGGAGCGGGTCGCGTGTGGATGTGAGAATGCGACTCGAGCATCGACGCAGACCGGGAGGTTAGCGTTTAGGGCGACGTATAGCCGACGCGAGCTCTCGGGCGTGGTGTGCTTTGTGTGCTGCGGGGACCGGCGGGGATCGTTGCCGCGGCGGTCTCGCAAGGAGCGCCGTGCACGATTTGTGCCGGGCCCCGCCCTGTATGGTCGGTGCCACGCCTTCGCGGGAAAGGCAACCGGCACGGTTCAAGGGGGGGGAGGAAAGGTCGGACCTTCGCCCCCTGGCGGGCGCGGTGCTCCGACTGGGGGAGGCTGGGCCGTCGTGCCAGGGACCGAAAGGCTCTGCGCCAAGATGGTGCCTGGAACCTCGGCCCGACAAAACCTCCTCCTCTGAATCGAAAATGCCGGACGGACCCAACCAACAGGAGACCAACCACCCGCATGCATTGCTCGGCTTTTCGAAGCCGAGCTGTGACGGAAATGTATTGCCACATGGAGAGGCTCAAGTATAGTGGACGATATGGCAGTAGTATTGGGGAATGGTACCCGGTGTGGAGGGATGGTCGTTTCCCTCATTGGGAAACCATCCCTCATTATGGGGCACATGAGCTTTAGATTATGGGGTGGCAGTGAAAACTAGCCGAGGGCGGGGTAGGATATTGTTAAGGATTTAGAAATGACAATAGATGACAAGATTTAAGTAGTGACTTTTGTACAGGTAGAGGGGACGTAGAGAGATTAGATGGTTGATAATGACAAGGGAGTGCTTAGTGTAAGGGAAGACGGGAAAGCACGAGTATTAGAGGGAAGTAGTTAGTTAGATGATGCTGTGTGTGTGTAGAAGTGTATAAATGGTGTATTGAGGACATATGGAATTGTGTGGTGTGAATTGACTTGCATGGGGTGCAAGTGGAGAACAGGTGAGAGCACAAGGAGTGTGCAAGAGGACTTGGTGTGTGGAATGAGTGGTGTGGAATGAGTGGTGTGGAATGAGTGGTGTGGAGTGCATGGTGTGAAGGAGTGAATGGGGGGAGGATGGACCCCTTCACGAATACCCGGAGAGGGTAGTTTAAAAGTCAGGTAGAGGGCTTAGGTAAATTGTTTGGATATTGACACCTGTGGTGCAGGTAGTGGCAATGAAGTGCTTGGATGGGTGCATGAGTCTGTGGAAATGGCTGGGCGTGTGGGCTTTGTTGGTGCGTATGGTTATTGGGGCACTCCGCCACTGGTAGTCTGTCGGCCAGGTGAGGCCGCAGGTAGGCTCTGGGAGCCAGTTAGAGTCAGAGTAGTGTTCAGTGGGGCCCGAGGATCGTAGGAAAGGACCCGGGTAGCCCAATGCCAGAGAAGGCACCAGAGAGGTGAGAGAGCCAGGAGAACCCTTCCCCGATTTAGGGTAGTCGCAAGGAGCATGGTAAGCTCGGGTGGCGACTTCAGTGGCAGAGGTGTGCAGGTAGGTAGCCCTGCTGTTAGAGCCACACGACCCAGCCCCGAAATTGTGTGAAGGCACAGTAGTGAAAAAATGGGGAGTGAGACCCAAATTGGATGGCACCACAGAGTGGGTCAATGGGAATTGGTTTTTAGAACCACATAGTTTAAAGGTGCCGATTGGCAGGGCATGACCCCGGGTAGTTTAAGCGTTAATGTTATTAGAGTATAGTTAGGATGAGAAATCTCTTCGCACCATCCACATCCACTCACCAAGGAGAGGGAACTCCACACCAGGTTTTGCAAATGATTTGGATGGTGAGACGCATCTCGACGGAAAGTGACTGTGTGTTTATTCCATCTCTTCATTCCAGGGAGGGATTGGACGACGAATTTGGCGTTGAGGGGGATATGGGAGACAGGACGTAGAGACGAATTTGTAAATTGTAAATGCAGGGAAGGGCAAGGGTAGTGTAGGCTGACATGGGGGGTTACGAACGGTTAGGGACAAGCTTTCTCTGCTCGCTCTCCCGCGCCCCTCATGTTGCATTGCCTTGATCGATGTGTACCCTTGCGCCCTTTCCTCCGCTAACTGTGCTTTGTCTCTCCTCCCCACCCATGGACCCATTTTTTTGGAGGGGAGTGTGCAGGAACCCTGAACTGTGCTGCGGCACGTGGCTACATTTGTGCGGCACCCTGCTACCTGTTGCTGCACCAATACACCTTATGGACCACACGTTCTGTGGCCTGACATCTTTGCTGAGCAGACATTTGCTGCAAATGTTACCTTGCCCCTGCGGACCACTGGTTCTAAGTGGCGTCAATGTCACGCAGATGGACCATAACATTGGCCCTGCAAATAAAAACGGACACGGTTTGTGCATTTTTATACTTTGGTGTGTCAGGAAAGAAGACCAAGTTTTATTATGGCACACCGAAGACGAAGCAGGAAGACGCGAGATGCAGCAACCCAGCAGCAGCCAAGCAGCAAAAGCCAACATTTATTATGAAATGTGATTGTGCATTTTTGTGCATTTTTGTGCATTTTTTTGGTGTGTTGGTGCATTGCATGGTGTTTTCTCTCCTCCCAAATTTCTTTCCCACAAAAGAACAGGTCCTGGATGATAGAGATGTAAATAATTAGTTAGTCTTGTAAATAACATGCTCCCCACCGGCTTTATGTTTAGTTTGAGAATTATTTCCGCAATTCGGTTAGCTGTGGTTGTGAGTCTGTTAGTTAGTACACAACGCAGTAGGTGGGACATATCTAGTGTTGTAAAACTGTCGCATACAGGGTGTTAGATTAAATGTAGAGGGAAACCACATCTAAGTGTCACACGGAATTTAAAAAGTAGTCCTGAACCTTGCTCAAAACCGGTCGTTCTCACCTGTGTGGGTTCGGCTCGGGGACGAGCCTGGCGAAGAGGGGGGGGGGGGGGGGCAGTGATACGGTTTTGAGATTTGTACATATGACATCATTAAAGGCGAAAGGTTTGCCCCCCATAGTTAGTCCACGAGCAACACGTTGGCCCACTTAGAGTATTAGTTATGTCATAGTATGTGTGAGTATAGGTAATTTCCCGAGTAATATCTGCGTTGTGTAAAGCCATGAGTTTAGGTCCTTTCATTTTGCGCCCTTCCTCCAATTCCATCTATGGGCATAATTTATCCCGCACCCCATTTAGCTGATCCCTCATTTTGTTACGCTTTGGGCTACCCACAGCAATATGTTCCGCTTTGGCTGTCAGCAGCATTTGCTGCCCTTTGTTCGCTCAAACTAGTCAAGTAACACGAGGTAGGCCTGAGAAGAGGGAGGAGCGCGGGGTCAAGGTGGGGCAGTGTCAAGGAGCACATCAGAGGCGATGACGGGAAGGGCCACCAGCCAATCAGGGCTCTAAGGGCATGGCGTGATAGGGCGTGGTAAGGGGCGTCTAGCAAGTGCTAGAAGGTTCGCTGGGCAGGGCTATATAAGTCACTGCACAAAGCCCTTGAGAGGACTCGCGTGCACACAACAGTGGCGAAAGGACTGACCGGAAGAACTTCGAGGATTCATGAGAGAGGACTGCAGTGAGGACTTGCACGAGAGAGAACACTTGATTGTATTGGCGTTTCGAGGCTTGGAACAGTATTCGTTTATTACGTACGCGGCTACAGCCAAGCCAGCCGATAGCGAATATTCCAGCCCCATGGATAAAACGCGGTAATAGCCTGCGAGTGATTAACGCCAGAGCCCTCCCCTACCGTTCGCCCAGCAAATAGCCCAGTGCGTCCCAACAGCACCATACGAACTCCTCCCTGCTATTGGAATCCATCTTCGCGGTACGAGCTGGGGACCGGAGAGAGAGAGCTGCACGGAGGCCATCCCTGGACGCGCTGGTGACCATCAACCTGTTCATCTGCAATCCCCGTGTGAGTGTCTGTGTGTGAGACGGGCCCGTTTGTCTTGGGAGTAAGTTAAGACTGTTATTAAGGCTGCACTGTGTCTTTTTCTTCTCATCATTGTAAATAGTGTGAATAAATCTTGTTATTCCTTTTCTTCCCAATTCGACCGCTTCTGTGATTTCTCCATTGGGTAAGCGTGGCACGAATAAGAACCACTCGGATCGGGGTCTAGTAATTGATAACGGCTGGGATCACGTGTTCGCTACCGCTCGGCGTATACACCAACACACGTGATTCGTGCGGAGCTTATTCCCTCGT
>NC_136261.1:327674716-327747216 GCF_964187855.1 Myxine glutinosa
GTAGTAGGCAGAGCGGGCGCGGGAGAGGGCATCTTTGTAGTGTTGTAGGTGGTCCTTGTAGGCTTGGGAGTGAACTGTGAGACCCGTTTTATTGCGGAGTCTTTCAAGTTGGCGAGCACGAGTTTTCATCAGGTGGAGTTCAGGGGTAAACCAGGGAGCAGAATGGGTGAAAGAAACTGTTTTGGTTTTTACAGGCGCAAGCTGGTCAAGGCAGGAGGAGAGAGTGTGGTTGTAGTAGTCAGTGAGGTCAGAAGGGGTGTGGAGGTCAATGAAGGGAGAAGTGGACATTTTTTCAGAGAGGGTGGATGAGAATGAGGTAGGTGAAAGAGCGTTTAGCTTACGGAAGTTGATTGTGCGATAATGCCTTGGTGTTGGGGCGGGGATGTTGACGGTCAGAGTGATGGCTAAGTGGTCAGAGAGGGTGAGGTCAGAGCCATAGATATGGTGCAAATTTAATCCAGTGGAGCAGACAAGGTCCAAAATGTGACCACGGATATGGGTAGGAAAGTCGACATGTTGAGTGAGGTTAAAGCAGGTGAGTAAATCAGTGAAGTCAGTGGTTATTGTGGAGTCAGTGGAGTCCATGTGGATATTGAAATCACCAAGGAGGAGGATTGAGGGGGAGAGGGAACATAGCTGGGTCAGAAAGTAGGAGAAGTCAGACAGGAATGATGGGTGTGGTTTGGGAGGGCGGTAGACGACAGCCATGACTGACTGCGTGCGACCAGAGAGTTTTAAAGCCAGGTGTTCAAATGATGGAGCAGATGAGATGGAGATGAGGTTGGTCTTGATGTCTTGACGGTGGATAACGGCAATTCCACCACCTCGGCCCTCCGAGCGTGGTTTATTGACGTAGGAATATCCATTGGGTGTGGTGAGGTTAAGTGTGTAGTAGTCCAGAGGTTGTTGCCAGGTTTCGGTGAGACAGAGAAAGTCCAGTTTGTTATCCAGGATGTATTCGTTCAGGATGAGGCATTTGTTGTTGAGGGACCGGGTGTTGAACAGGGTGAGCTTGATGTTGTTTTGAACAGCAGGGATGAATTCAGGTGATTTAGCCAGGGTTCGTAGGCAGGAGGTGCGATCGTGTGCGTTGCTGTGACCAGGTGCGCTGGGACGAAGAGTGAGAGTGCGCTGAGCCGACCAGAGGACGGGGATGGAGTGACGTGATTGCAAATAAACAAACTTACGACCGGAGCCACGGTGAATGTACCTGGGTCGTCGGTGAATGTACCTGGAATATATATTCTGTTACGTGGTCCCCTCGGTGACTACCTGGTCTCGGTGACCCCCGGACCGTGAGAGGACCTTCGCCAGAAAGTAGTATTATATAGATGCGCTTTCGCAACGCAATCCCTATGAATTCCACCCAAGAGAAACTGATGTTCCAGAATATATTTCAATGACCATACAATTTCAATGATACAACCACGGAGATTTTCCCCGAGCAATCGACAACAAACAACCATCAACACTTCACAATCCACAATCAATTCCCTATATGATTAAGATGGCCATCTTATATATGTGTATCCACTTCTGTACTCACAACCCCCTTTTGGTCTCTGCCCCTCACAATGTCTCTGGGCCCCTCCTGACCGAGATGCTGGTAGACTATATATATATAATATATATATATATATATATATATATATTGTTGCGGATATGAGGATTGTATTTTTTTTGATTGTGTTGTATTGTATAGTAAATGGTTGTGAATTATTGTTTTAGTCTGAGCCCTCCTTGCTCCAGTGTGTATAAAGGTCAAAGGGCGTCCCGGTAGTTAATTCCATAAAGCATACATTGAAGGACACGATAATATCCCTGTTCAGTAGTTTATTTCCTTATTCTGTGTATTAGGTTAAGGCGTTGTCTTCCATTAAAATGACACTCCATTGCACCAAGTGAAATAAGATAGATTCCCTTCATTCTTCATTCCCATTCCCAAAACCTCCATTTCCCCTTTTCGTCATGGCCAAGCCTCGATTGCCAATATTACATCCCCTCCAAAACCACCATTGAACATGTGCTCTGGTCGGGGAAGAAAGGCGTGCCCGCCCGTCGTCATCAAGGGCGGAGCCAGAGGGTCGCGCGACCAACCAGGGCCGAGGTGAGCACACCGATGGGCGTGTCCTGAAGGCCGGCGGCTTAATCGCCGGAGGCGCTATAAAAGCGCGCGCGCAAAGTACCGCAAAAAGGAAGATCCGGATGAGCTTTGGAGAGAGAGAAGGTTCAAGGTCAATTACAAGCAGTTGCGCCAGAGACGGCAGACACGCCCTGAGGTGAGCCAGAGAAGCAGCTTTGGCTCCACAAGCAGCGTTGACTCCACCAGGCAGCTTCAACCCGTTACCCCGCGGGGACCAGATAGCGGTGGCATCGGTGGCCGTCGAGGTCCAGCCGACGTCCCGTGCGGGATCAAGCCCGAACCATCTGCCCCAGCTGAACCTTCCCATTCCTCCTTCCAGCATTCATTCCTGCCATCCCATCCTTCTTGTGTACATGAGTTTGTTCTGTTTGTTCTGTCCTGGGTATTTAATTAAGTTTGTATAAGCTAGTATTTTCACTGTGTCACCTGCTTTTTCCATGTTCCCTGTATATAACTTTGACTGCTCCTTTTGCTTGTGTGTGTAAATAATAAATCCTGTTACTCTTCTGTACATCTTCTTCTTCCTCTTTACATTCGGTCGCTTTAGAGGTTTCCAAATTTAATATCTGTGGCACGATCTGGCCAACGTTCGGGGATCGGGTGAATCGGGGAAAAACTGTTCGGCCGCGGTGCCTCCGCTCGGCAAACAACATCCTTATCCGCGGACCGTAACAATATATATATATATATATATATATATATATATATATATATATATATATATATATACACATATATACCGTATATAATTATAAAGAAATTAATATGTATAAATAAATTAATATATACAGTGCATTCAGAAACTATTCAGACCCATTCCCTTTTTTCACATTTTGTTATGTTGCAGCCTTATGCTGAAATCATTTAAATTCATTTTTTCACTCATCAATCTACACTCAATACCCCATAATGACAAAGATAAAAGAGGATTTTAGAAAGTTTTGCAAATTTATTAAAAAGAAAAAACTGAAATATCACATTCACATAAGTATTCAGACCCTTTGCAATGACACTTGAAATTTAGCTCAGGTGCCTCCCATTTCTCTTGATCATCTTTGAGATGTTTCTACACCTTGATTGGAGTCCACCTGTGGTAAATTCAATTGATTGGACATGATTTGGAAAGGCACACACCTGTCTATATAAGGTCTCACAGCTGACAATTAAAATATCAGAGCAAAAACCAAGCCATGAGGTCGAAGGAACTGCCTGCAAAGCTCAGAGACAGGATTGTGTCGAGGCACAGATCTGGGGAAGCCTACAAAAAAAATTCTGCTGCAATGAAGGTTCCCAAGAGCACAGTGGCCTCCATAATTATTAAATGGAAGAAGTTTGGAACAACCAGGACTCTTCCTAGAGCTGGTCGCCCGGCCAAACTGAGCAATCGGGGGAGAAGGCCCTTGGTAAAAGAGGTGACCAAGAACCCGATGGTCACTCTGGCTGAGCTCCAGAGATCCTGTGTGGAGATGGGAGAAACTTCCAGAAGGACAACCATCACTGCAACACTCCACCTATCTGGGCTTTATGGCAGAGTGGCCAGATGGACAAAATTTTAATACATTAAGTTTGGCTGTCTACCACCAAAAAAAAACAAATATTTCCAATATTCCTCTATAAAATGAGACAACTATGAAAGCCTCGCAAAGAGAGATGCTATGTTCACATGCACAAACTACGACGGCACTCAGTAGAGCGCGTACCTCCACCAGGCTGAACAGTTTACGTTTTGTATCCCACTGATAGGCCGGATCTGCATCCGTACCTTAACTAAAATCGAATCGGCTTGTTCTCGTCACCAAACCAACTCATCCACCAAGTTTCGTCCGAATCTGTCAATAACCTTTTGAGATATCGTGCTATGTATTGTTTTTGGCCCTATCTTTCTATCGTGAAGAATCACTTAAAATTTTATAGTATCCAGATCTGGATCTTAACCAAAATCTAATCAATTCGTCCTTGTCACACACCTAACCTGTCCACCACTTTTCTTCCGAATCCGTCCATAACTATTTGACAAACAGACAAACAAACAGGGGTTAAAACATACCCTCCATCCAACTTCGGTGGCAAAGGTAATAATGCTGAATATGTATGAACAACATATGTAAATAGAGTTACATACGTATAAAGAAATAAATGGTCACGGAGAGGAATTATATATAATTTTATATATATAATTATATATAATTATATATATATAATTATATATATAATTATATATAATTATAATTATTATAATTAATTATTTTATTTTTAATTATATAATAATTAAAAATTATTAAATTTTTTAAATAAAATAAATTTAAAATAAAATTTTAAATAAAAAATTATTTTAAAAAAAAAAAATTCAATATTCCAATGGAATCCTAAAGTGACCGTAATCTTACATCTTTCCACATTTTATCTCACCTATTGCGCAGGCCAGGGTGTGTATTGGCCATGCTCCGGGTTACGCGTTTATTCGCTTGCAGGCTGGCTGTGACAGCACGCGAAGGGCGCGCAGTCGTCTCCAGTGATTTTAGAGGTGCCAGTGTCGTTATCCTAAAAGAGAAATGCCACACAAAGAGTGGAAAGATTTAGATTTTAGACAATGATAGGGTGGGAATAATTCTGATTCCCCCCTCTTCATATACATATATTTCCCTCTCCTCACCAAGATAAAAAAAATTCCCTTCGCAAGCATCCCTCCATTCCTCTCATCCTCACCCTCCTTCCGCTCCATTTTTGACCATTATTTCCTTTCATCTCTCCATTGCAGCCTGCGATCAACCTCCACAATTCATTCTACTTATGAAATGTTTATTTTTATGCCTCCGCTGACGAAGTCGTTGGAGGCATTATGGTTTCAGGTTGTCTGTCCGGCTGTCCGTCCGTCCACGATAGGTTTTCGTGACCACGATAACTTGAGAACGGCTAAAGGGATCTTAGTCAAACTTGGTACAGGTATGTATAATGAGGTAAAGATTAACTGATTAGATTTTGGGGTCACGAGGTTAAAGGCCAAAGGTCAGAGGTCATTTTAGGTAAAAATACTGTTACCACGATAACTTGTGAACCAGTGATGGGATTCTGACCAAATGTGGTACACTTACATAGAATGATGTAAAGATGAACTGATTAGATTTTGGGGGTAAAAAGGTCAAAGGTCAAAGTGTAATAGGTCTATAACTTGAGAACGGCTGAAGTGATCTAATTCAAACTTAGTACAGTTATGTATGATGTTGTAAAGATTAACTGATTAAATTTTTGGGTCAAGAGGTCAAAGGTCAGAGGTCATGTCATGTAGAAATGTGATAACTTGAGAACACCTGAATGGATTTAAATCAAACTTGGTACAAGTATTGTTATGCTGTAATAATGTGGGTGGAGGCATATCAGTAGACGTCATGACATCGAAGAGTGCCATTCTAGTTATTTCATTTCAATGAATCGCCTCTTCCATTTTCTCCTCTCAGAGTCTCAAATATGTCATGTGGTGACCGTGCCTGCTCACATGAGGTATATGGCGAATACTTCGCCAACATTTAATCCCCTCCACTCCCTCCTTCTCCAATCCTTCCTCCAGAATCCAGATTCTTCTTCTCCATTGTTAGGCAGCATATAAGCTCATTTCCATATTGCTCCTATATTGCACTCCTGATAAAAGATCATCATCTACCTTCTTTTTTTTTTCTTTTTTTTTTTGTTTACTGAATCGAGGCTCGTGAAAGAGCTGACATTTACTTCACAAACAAATCAACCAGACAAACAAAATATATAAAAAGAGGGAGCGGAAGACAAGAGAATGGGAAGCACACAAACACTTGAGAGCACACAACATTTAAGAGCAGGGAGATGTGTGGGAGGGAGAGGGCTTGGGGGGAGGAGGCGTGGGAGGGGGGGGGGGGGAGAAGTATAAAACACAAGGACACCAAGGACTTCCAGGACAGAAGTTGGTATTTCAAAAAGTGGAATTGGGGTGAAATTATCGGGGATAGACGGTTCGGTTGTAGCACCTTGACGTAAATGGTGCTACAACCATCTGAGTTGGACAGTAGCAAGATAAGCCGATATCGAATAGGTCTTGTGAATCAAAGTTTCATCTTCACTTCCAATCTTACTACTTTCCATTCTCATTTCTGCTGACAGGTATACACACTCCAATCTTCCATTCTCCAAGCAAACTATACAAATGTGCAATCTTCAAAATAAACTTGTGTGACACGTTAAGATATACAGTGTTCAACGAAAGAATAAGTGGTAATTGTTAATTGGTAAAGTTTTATTTCCTTCACTATAAGGCAATAATATTTATTCTCATATGTTAAAAAGCATAACAATCTGCTTACAAGTGACATCATTTTCTTCTTTCTTCTTCCTTTAACAGCCATCATTAGGCTAGTCACGACTAGTTCATCACGAACCGGCTAGTCAGGCCTGACGTTTGACTAGTTTGGGCAGGAATTTGGAGTTTGGCCATGATGTTGGCGATAGCTCGCCTACTCTTCACGAAGGACACCATGGGATCTTCAATGTCCACCAATGAATACTGGCAGACGGGACTTCCGATAAACAGCACACACATCGATGAATCACCCTGCCTGTGAAACACCGGGATGACAGTTCATAGATGGGTCGGGATTCAAACCCAGGCTAGACAGCTTAGAGGCGAGTGTGCTTTTTGCCATCCTTGTCTCATATTACCCAATCCCAATATTACCCAATCCCAATCCTATTATCTAATCCCAATCCTCATATTACCCAATCCCATCCTGCTTATTAGCCTGGATGGGAATGGGTGACATGGGGAAAAAATAATATGTGTTTGATGGAAGTTTAACTAATAAATAGAATATAAGACCCATCGGAAGTTTAATTAATAACTAGAATATAAGACCGTCGCTTCGCTGACGGAAATACCAATCTTTGCTGCGATGGCTAATCTAAGGGGGAAGAAAAAAAGGATTCCTGGGAGATCCTTCTTTCCGTGCAGGGAAAACCAACGTCACATGTTGGCATTTGCAGTTTTGACACGTGTGTACCCATAAAATAAAATAAATTATCAATTTTTTGGGGGGATCACAAACACTCAAGAGAAATACCCAAATCGACCTTAATTGGATTTATTGAAATCGGTTAATCCATTCTCAAGTTATAACATGACAGAAAGACAGACACAGCTCCTTTTATAATACAGATGTATCCCACAAAACTACTCAGAATTGACAGATATTACCTGGTGATTGTTAACATACAAGTCCTTCTTTCTATGTTTCATCTTTTTTGCAACAAGGCTGGAAAATCAAGTTGTGATTTTTTTTTTGTATTGTAAATTAAGATAAAATCTGATGATCATTACCAACTATACATACAATACAGTTGTGGTAAAACGATAAAGCATTTGGTGTGATTTAAATATATATTTACGCTGGGTATTTTTACCCGGCGCTTCTCTGACAGGTTTAATCAATTGATGGCATGGTGTACTTCACAGACAATCTGCTCTATTCACTCTATAATTTGCCCTAGGTCATCTTCAATCTGCTTGGAAGTCAGCTAACATCACCTTAATCAACCATCATTGCTGATCATATATGGTGTGAACAAAAATAACTTCCGCTTCACTGTTGGATGCTTTGGTTTGAACCTTCACTTAAAATTAGTGTAATGAAACATTTTGAAAGTTTCAAATTATTCTCACTCATATTACATCAGCAGAATGCATATGGTAAAGTATATAAATCTTATGTAACAAGAAGATGACTTGTAATACCAGATACCACCAGGTGGCGCTATTCGAAACACATTTACGTGGAGAGAATTGGGGTCTTCCCCTCACCCTGAACCCCCTCCACCAGATATGCTACCCTGACAGAAACCATACTCGGGGTAACCTCAGGCAACAGCCAAAATTTGGTTGGATTGGGTTCAGCAGTTTTTTGGTTTTTGAAGCATATACAGACTTGGCATTTAATATGGAATATTTTTTTTGTGGGAGTGAACTTACGTTTCAAGATGACTTAGAACCAAAAGTTCATTGGAATTATGTTGAAATTATTCTAGATTTTGTTAATGTGACCTTTAAAAGAAACAAAAACCACATTTGACATTTCGAAGCAAATAAATTGATCCTTGAAAGTGATGTACACTGATATCGAACTCAATTCACGGACAGTACTGTGTTAAACTTCTGTACGTTTTCCAGAAGTATCTCTATTTTGCACATTAGCCAAATTTTTTTTCAACAAAAACAAAAGCTAAATTATGACTGGGATTACGGACAGTAAAATTACAGTTCAGTACTTCGTGTAACCCCCACGAGCATTCAGGAGAGCACGTACACGTCGAGGCATGCTGTTCATGAGATTTGCCAAGGTTTGGACAGGAATCGCTTGCCATGCAGTGACAATAGTCTGCTGCAATTCACGCACAGAGGCAGGCTGCTGGTCCAAGTTGTCGATTTGACGCGTTAATTCTGCCAACAAGTTCTCTATCGGATTAATATCCGGGGACATCGCAGACCACTCCATATGCTCTACACCACGGTCAGGAAGAAAATGTTGGATCATGCGAACACGATGAGGCCGTGCATTGTCATCTTGGAAGACAAAGTTTCCTCGAAAGGCTGCACAAGCAAATGGAAGCAATGTTTCTTCCAGAATGACCCTGTACTTGAACTGGTTCAGGTTTCCATTCAGAACAACCAGGTCAGTTTTGCGCCCTGCATGAAAAGCAGCCCAAACGGTCACCCCACCACCTCCAGCTTGGAAACTCTTGGCACTATACAATCTTCGTTGTGGGCTTCATGCACTTGTCTGCGCACTCGGACGCGGCCATCTTGACGATAGACCAGAAATCTAGACTCGTCACTGAAGGTCACGTGATTCCAGTGTCCTGGCTGCCATTGATGGTGCTCTCTGGCCCACTGCAATCGGCGCTGGCTGTGTTGTCTGGTCAGGCGTGGCTTTCTCAGGGGACGCCTGGCACGATAACCTGCTTGAACCAGTCGTTGGTTGACTAGCCTTCTGGATACAGGCACATTTGTCAGTTGCTGCCACTCAGCCCTAGCCGATTAGCTGACTTGGTACGGCCATTGCAGACTAACCGGTGCAGCTGGCGATCATCCCTCCTTGTGGTTCTGCGTGGACGTCCTGGCCTCGGTATTGGAGTAGGGACACCCCTCTGAGCATTTTGTTTCAGGATCTTTGATACCTGACCTTGAGTGATGCCATACTGCCGAGCAATAGCACGCTGTTTCATGCCGGAATTTCGTAAACCCACCACTCCATGACAAACAGCATTGTCGAGATGACGGACCATCTCCAGAGGAAGCGGCAATAACTTTTGTAGACGTGCAGCAGTTGTTTTCCACTAATACAGAATGCAACAACCCTTATATACGCGATTGTGAAGCCAATCGTCAAATGTACCTGTCCTTACATTTTGTCACGCTACCTGTGATATAATCCTGTTATTGACTTCTTGCTATTGCAATTGAGCAATGAAGAGTGGAAAAGCGGGAGGGCCGACGGGAGTTGTGGGAGATATGTTGAAGGCAGCAGGAAGTTGGGGTGTGAAGAGAATGACAGAGATCTGTAATCTGGTGGTGAAAGAAGGCCGCATTCCAGTGGATTGGGAACTGAGTACCCTCGTCCCTCTATACAAGGGGAAAGGTGACCCTCTGGAGTGTGGCTCGTACCGAGCGATAAAGTTATTGGAGCATGGAATGAAGGTATTGGAAAGGGTGTTGGAGAGGAGGATAAGGAAGAAAGTGAAGATCGACGAAATGCAGTTTGGATTTATGCCAAGAAGAGGAACGACAGATGCGCTTTTCATTGTGAGGCAGTTGCAGGAGAAGTACATGGAGAAGAGGAAGAAGTTGTTTTTTGGGTTTGTTGATCTGGAGAAAGCATTCGATAGGGTTCCACGCAAAGTATTGACATGGGCATTGAGGAAGTTAGGAGTGGAGGAATGGTTGATCAGAGTAGTGATGGAAATGTACAAAAGAGCGCGCACAGCTGTAAGGACGAAGGACGGGAACAGTGGTAAGTTTGAGGTGAAGGTGGGAGTGCATCAGGGGTCGGTACTAAGTCCACTACTATTTGTCGCTGTGATGGAGGTGCTGGCTCAGAACATAAAGGAGGGTTTACCGTGGGAGTTGTTGTATGCAGATGATCTGGTGTTGATTGCGGAAAGTATGGATGGACTGAAGGAAAAGATGAACAAGTGGAAGGAATGTATGGAGACAAAAGGTCTGAAGGTGAATATCGGAAAGACGAAGGTGATGGCAAGTGGTAAAGCATGTGGTGAGGTGGAAAGAACTGGGAAGTGGCTGTGTGCTGTGTGCAGGAAGGGTGTCGGAGTGAACTCCATTCAATGTACAATGTGCGCTGAGTGGGTTCATCAAAAATGTAGTGGTCTGAGAGGGTCATTTACCAGTGTGGCAGCTACATTCAAATGTAAGGTGTGCACAGAGGGAGCTGCAGATGGAGGAAATGTTGAGTTGGATCTTGGAGACGGCGTGAAGCTGGAAGGTGTGAAAACATTTTGCTACCTCGGAGACATGCTGAATGGAGAAGGTGGATCAGACTCGGCAACGGTTGCTCGAGTGAGATGTGCATGGAAGAAGTTTCGGGAACTGAGTGGCGTGCTGATGAGGAGAGTGTCGCTGAAGCTGAAGGGAAAGGTGTATGCTGCATGTGTGAGAAGTGTTATGATTTATGGGAGCGAGACATGGGTAATGAACGTAGAGCAGCAACGAAGGCTGGAAAGGGTGGAAATGCGAATGGTTCGATGGATGTGCGGAGTATCGTTGCGAGAGAGGAAGACAAATGATGCATTGCGAAAGATGATGGGAAAATTGCCTGTGATTGATGCTGTGAAGAGGAACAGGTTGAGATGGTTTGGTCATGTGTTGAGGAAGGATGAAAGTGACTGGTTGAGAAGAGTGATGGAAATGAATGTAGAAGGAAGTAGAGGACGGGGAAGACTGAGAAAGACTTGGCTAAAGATGGTGGAAGAAGAAATGCGGGCAAGGGGGTTAACAAGGAGAGATGCAGAAAATAGGGCGCTAGATGGAGAAGATTGTCATGGGGACCGCAAGGCTAACCCCCGCTCTAGCAGGGAAAATGGCCTTAAAATGCATGTTGTATTGACTTTTTTTTTCTTTTTTTTTTGTATACTGAATCGAGGCTCGTGAAAGAGCTAACATTTATTTCACAAACAAATCAACCAGACAAACAAAATATACAAAAGAGGGAGCGGAAGCCAAGATGGGGAGAGTAGGGGAAGCACACAACCACAACATTTGAGAGCAGGGAGAAGTGTGGGAGGGAGAGGGCTTGGGGGCAGGAGGCGTGGGAAGGGGAGGGGGGGGGGGGGGGAGAGGTATAAAACACATGGGGACCGAAATTAGCGGGGGTAGAAAAGATCAAGGTTTTGGATGAGGGAGGATAAGAGATGGTGGTGAACAGCTGTTTTAAAGACCTGGAGGGTAGAGTGGGATTGAAGAGAGTGAGGGAGTTTGTTCCAGAGGCGGGAGAAAAGAGGAATGAAGGAGTGAAGGTGAGCAGAAAGTCTTGATTTTGGCAGTTTAACCATAAGAGGGTTGCAGGCAGATCTTGTGCGACCTGTAGGAATATTTGGGGGACAGAGCCCAGAGAGGGCTGGGGGGGCAAGGCCAGAGAGGAGTCGGTAGAAGACGGAAAGACCACCAACCTGCCTGCGGTGAGCGAGTGAAAGGCCCTTGGAGTTAGCTTCATCGCGGGAGATTCCAATGATTCTGAACGCTTTGGTTTCAACAGCGTGAAGACGGGCTAGGTGTGAGGCAGGAGCACCAGACCAGAGGGGAGAGCAGTATTCCATAGAGCTGCGGATGAAAGCCTTGTATGTGGTGAGGAGCTCAGGTGTGCCAAGGAAGGACTTCACACGACGGAGGATGCCCAGTCGGCGACTGGCTTTGGAGGCCAGATTTGAAATGTGGTTTTCCCAGGAAAGATCATGGCAAATAGTGAGACCCAAAAGCTTGAGTGACAGAACTTCTTGGAGAGGATTATTCAGAAAGTGGATGGGAGGGTTTTCCAGTCGGTCTTTTCGGAGAGACATCGTAAGAGTGTGAGATTTATCAGGATTGAAAGACATGTTCCATTTGTTTGCCCAGTCTGTGATTTTGTCCAGGTCTGCAGAGAGTGAGGAGGCTGCAGACTGCCGATCTGAGGGATGAGGAATGGAGCGACAGAGAGTAGAGTCGTCAGCAAAGAGATAGAGAGGATTTTCAAGAGAGTCAGAG
This sequence comes from Myxine glutinosa, assembly GCF_964187855.1. Classification (NCBI taxonomy): domain Eukaryota; kingdom Metazoa; phylum Chordata; class Myxini; order Myxiniformes; family Myxinidae; genus Myxine; species Myxine glutinosa. The sequence goes on from NC_136261.1 coordinate 327,687,127, forward strand.
AGATCATTGATGAAGACCAGAAAAAGCACAGGGCCCAGAACACTACTTTGGGGAACTCCAGCCTGAACAGGAAGAGGAGATGAGAGAAACCCATTCAGGGCCACACGTTGACTACGACCAGAGAGGAAGTCCGCCAGCCATGCGTGGAGATTTCCATGGATACCAAAGGAGGAGAGTTTGGTGAGCATAGCAGGGTGCCAGACCGTATCGAAGGCACGTGAAATGTCAAGGGAGACAGCTCTAATTTCCTGTTTGGTGTTGAGGACCTCCATCCATTGTTGAGAAAGCAGAAGCAGCATGTCCAGAGTAGAGTGACCAGGTCTGAAACCAAATTGATGATCAGAGATCAAGCCATTGGAGAAGAGGAAAGATTTCATATCTGAAGCAATGATGGATTCCATGACTTTGCTGATAATTGGGAGAAGGCTGATTGGTCTGTAGTTGCTGGGATCTGTTTTTGCACCTTTTTTGTGCAAAGCGGTGATGTTGGCTGATTTCCAAGCAGATGGCAGATGACCTTGAGCAAAAGAGAGGGTGAAGAGAACAGAAAGAGGGAGTGAAAGAGCGGAAGAACATGATTTTAGGACCCGTGGGCTGATGCCGTCAGGACCAGTTGCAGAATCAGAGTCGAGGGTTGACAGAAACTTTTCCACCTTGTCAGGAGGAAAGGACACAGAGTCCAGGAGCAGCTGGGTACGACTGGGTATGGTGGGTACAGAGAGGGATGGGTTTGGGGCACAAGATTTAGAGGCAAACACAGAGTTGAGGCATTCAGCTTTTTCACGTGCGGAGTCAGCCGTTAAGCCGTTTGAGGTGAGGGAGGGGATGGAGGGGGAACAAACACCAGAAACAGATTTGACCAGACGCCACCAGGATTTGGAAGAGGGAGACAGACAAGAGAGTTCGGTCTTGAGAACGGTGAGATATTGTTTCCTGGCTCTCCTGAGGGTGGACACACACTTGTTTCGGGCTTTGTGAAAGGAAATGAGATTTCCTTCCGTTGGATTTGCTTTCCAGGAGACGAAAGCAAGTTGTTTCAGGGCAACAGCCTCACCACAAGATTCCGTGTACCATGGACGGGAGGAAGGGTATGACAACTGAAGACGAGATGGGATAAATCTGTGCATGAGAGAGAGCAATTTACTTTGAAAGAATTCCCAGGATGAGTTGATGTCAGAGGCGGTAGAGATGGGAGACCAGTCCAGATGATTGATGGCTGCTTGAAGACCGTGCCAGTTGGCCTGAGTGAAATGCCAGACTCGTCGACGCTGAGGAGGCTCTCTGAGAATGGTCAGAGAGATGTCCACTTTGACAAGCACATGATCAGATGAGCCGATTGGAGCAGAAGAAGAGCAGCAGACATTTTCAGGGAAGTTTGTCATAACCAAATCCAGAAGAGAAGATGCTCCGTTGACTGAGATCCGGGTCGGGAAATTGACAGATTGTGTCAGTCCCAGTGAGTCGCAGAAGTCCTTTGCTGAAGAGCCGTGGCTGGTGAGAGAGGTACCCACACCCAGCCAACTGGCATGGTGACAATTGAAATCACCACATATGAGGAAGAGAGAGTTGGGATGGGTAGATAGAAGTTGGTCAAAGACTTCTTGCTGCGAAAGACAATCAGTGACATGGTTCTTTCAACAAAGACATCACCGAAGGGTAAAAGAAACTCACCAGATTGATATACTGAGTTCAGAAAGTAAACCCAAGTCAAGAAAAAAATAATATTCCATATTAAATGCCAAGTCTGTATAAATACACAAATTCACTTTTATACTATAGATAGATGGTAGCAGTTTTTAATTGTGAAACAAAGATTACAAATATAAACAGAACTCCAGAACTCCATTTATTAAAAATCGGGCTCCCCTTTTCAAACGATTATAACAAAATCCCCCTCAATCAAAACTTCGTTGCTCATTTGAGTTTTTATTTTTTTACAAAAAGTATGTAGGCAAAATTAATGTTACCCCAAAAAAGAAAATTGGTAGCATATTCTAAAAGACATGCAACAATCGTTTGTCTCTACTACAAAAAAAACTTTCCATCAAACCCTCAAAATATAAGTAATAGGAAGATGCCAATATAGGTTTTTGCATCAAAATCAGTCCAAAATGTGCTGGAAAAAGTGCAAAAATACCAGTGCCTGTCATCAAGACATTACCCACAGCATCCTGCCTCCCTTCACCGAACAGCGAATAATCAGCCTTATCATCTTCAACCTCAAGAAATGTACATGTGCGGAGCAACAAAGTAAGCAGACCCAGACCTCACCTCAATGGCTGCGTTGCAGAACGTGTCTGCATGCGAGACTCCTCCGACCTAAAAAAGAAAGAGGAAGCAACTAAAATTTCTTAAAAGGAAAACAAAACACCACTTATCTTGAGCACTCCCAGAAGAACTAATCTGGGACGTCTCCCGATAGTCATATAAAGCACAACTTGCATGATATCAACTGAAGCTCAGCTATGTGCTGAAAATAACTAAATGAGTTATAAACTGTCTTTGGAAAGTTTCAAACACGGCAATAACGGGAAGTTACCGACAAAGCCTGTGAGGGAACACCACCAAACTAAAATGTCTCTTTGATACCTTCCTCATTCTTTCCCCTCACTGCTCATAAAAAATATTATTTCATCCTTTCATTGCATTCTTCTTCTGTTCATTTGAGTTTGAGTACCAGTTCACTGGTAATTCCCTGTTTGTCGTTAAAGGCGGCAAAAAGGGTTGGCGTCAGGAAGGGCATCCGGCCGTAAAACATTGCTTCAAAAAGGGGACCAAAAAACAACAACAACCACGGTGCCCGAAAAAGGCCAACCCCCGCTTTGCGGGGAAAAATGGCCTCTAAAGGTGGTTATTTTTTATTTATTTTTATTGCATTCTTCTTCTGCATCTCTCCTCTTCAATTCCCTCATGAGTGTGACTGTGGTCATTCTCCCCATACAGGCTATATTTAATATTTTGCTGTATATTTGTGCTCTTATCTGTGTCCTTCTCAGACCCCTTCCGACCCTCCCACCAATCTCGCTCCTATTTCCTTTTCTCATTACCTTGGTAGAGAATGGGGGTTTTCACCTCAACAATATATTTTTTATATCGATCATTTCATTCATAATTGAATGACCGTGCAGGCACAATGTAGCTTTTTATGCCTCCGCCCCCGACCGTGGCCGGAGGCATTATGTTTTTGGGTGGTTCGACCCGTATGTACATACGTCCGTACGGGCTAAACCTTGTTTTTCTCAACAACCATACGTCTGATCGAGATGAAACTTCCAGGGTATGAGCCTGGTAGCAGAAGCATACCCATGCAGAATGCTTTTATGATACTTGTGATGTCATATGTCACATGGCATGGCAGCCATCTTTGATTAAACACAAATAATTTTTAAAATATTTCTCAGAAACCACTGAATGGAAAAATTTGAAACTTGCCACATTGTGAGGTACTCCCAATGGGGAACAAAAGCCTGATAATGATGACATAATTGGTGAAGTGGCATACCAGCCATAAATGTTTTCATTGAATGCCTCATCTTAAAAAACTGAAATTGCACGCACATGATCTCTGACCCATTTGTATTGAAATATTAAACTTATGACATCATAGTTCACATGGTTTGGCAGCCATGTTAGATTTAACCTAACGCCTGAAAAAAACATCTTCTCCCAAACCACCAAATCAATCGACTCAAAACTTTACGTGTGTCATTGAAAAGGCGGCAAAAAGGGTTGGCGTCAGGAAGGGCATCCGGCCGTAAAACATGGCTTCAAAAAGGGGACCGAAAAACAACAACAACCACGGTTCCCGAAAAAGGCCAACCCCCGCTTTGCGCGGAAAAATGGCCTCTAAAGTTGGTTTATATTGACTGATTTCATGGAGATTAAAAGTTGATAACAAAAACGTCATGGGTCACATGGTGTGGCAGCCATATTGGATTGAAGGAAAATATTAAATAATTATATCTTAGAAACTGCTTACCCTATCGATGCAAAACGTTACAAATGTCATCGAACACCATTGCTGCATATAGTTTCAAAATTATGATGTAATATGTCACGTGATTTGGAAGCCATCTTGGATAGAAAAACGAACCTTATCCGATCAGCATGAAAATTCACAAATGTGATCTCCTTCCCATGAGTTTACATTTTTGATGTCATATGTCACGTGATTTGGCAGCCATATTCGCTTGAAGGCCTTTATTAAAAAAAAAATCCCTTCTCAGAAACCGCTTCACTGATCGATGTGAAACCTGTTGTGTCTGGTAAAAATGTGATAATCAAAAACAGCTGAAGGGATTTAAATCAAACTTGTTTATTTTTAGGACAGTGAACGAGGGCATCTACCCATTGTCACGGGCAGGGATTATGCGGAGGCATATTGGCGACACATTCCTCCAGTTTTCTGAAACTTTCAATATCCATAGATTTCCCTCCAACAGCTATGTGTGTGGCTGAATTGTCCTTTGCAGAGAGAATTCAAATTTATTTTGTGAGGAAAACATTACTGAACCTTCAAAAGGCGGCACAAGCTTTTAGGACGAGGAAAGAAAGACAACACTCAAATGACTGGCATTATTTTTACACATCTCTTCACAAATTCTGTGTTATTCGCAGGAACAAGGAAGCCTTAACATTATAGTCACTGCTTGAGTTGGATAATGCTGTGCAACATACGTGTAGGAATTTAGCTCCAGTAACATAGTCTTAAGAGAAATCGAGGTTGTTTAATGGTTGGCATGCAATTTCTTCACACAATGTCTGAAACATCCTGGGAACTGGGTTTAATTCCACATTTCAGTGTTAGGCTGCTCCAAGTGACACAAGCTCAATTGCAACTGGGATAAATAAATTAAAATCATCCAAAGAATGAGGTGAACGTGGTGGAACTACTTAATGGATGTAAAAAGGTGAAAGGAAAATTCAGTCATGTGAGTGCAAATAAAAATATGAACATTATTGAGCCTGTATACCTGAGAAACAAAACGAGATGGTCAAATGGCAACCAACTAACTTATCTTAATAGTGCGAAGCAATAAAGTACATTGGGAATAAATCAAAAGGTTCACATACAGAATACAACTTATCGACCTTTTTTGAATGTTCTGTGATAATAATTTGCACTAAAATATATTCAGTATCTACTTCCAAATACCTCTTTTCATTCCTGTAATGCATTTCCATAATCTTCGATACTCTACAAGAAACCCGCAGTGCGCACCTTGTGATGGCAGTGTGGCGAGGATGTCTCTTATGCTTCAGGGAGCGGAGCCGATCTCCTTGTGTCAAACACCGGTCTTCAAAAAGGAACTGCCACTGCCAAGAAGGATGATCAAAGGGGCATGAAATATCATGCCATATATTGTTTTTGGCCCGATCACTGATTGATGAAGCATCGTTTAAAAATTCTCATATCCAGATGCAAATCTTCAAAATCGAATTGATGCACAATAAAATGAGCAATATGAGGTTTAGAATGGTTAACTCACATCTTCAATTTGGCTGCCTGAATCATGCAATGTAGATCGAGAAGTTGTCTCATCTTTGCTGGTGTAAGGTACCACCTTCATTCTTCTTAGCATTTTGCACTTGCTGCGATGCACCTCTCCCTGTGCCCACAAGCTTGCCTGCTTCCTGGTGATAAAAAAGCAATGCAAATCTCTTGCCACTTCAACATCCTCACCCGCACACCTTCCCACTTAGTCCAAGCACCTGGCTGTGCCTGACCGACTGCTTTCACATATCTCCTCTCCTCTTCCTTTCTTCTCACCTCCATCTCAACCATCTTCCTCCTCTCTTTCACACATGCCTTTCCCCATCACTCATGCTTCATCCACCCCAAGCCATGCTTCCCATGCTGTACCACCCCCCTGACCTCCTCCTGTTGCAACCGCTCCTCCATCTCGTCCACCTCTGCTCTTGCATTCCACTTCCGACTTCCCTTCTTCTCTGGGAGAGCATTCTTTACCACTGCATCACTTGAATCCCGCAACATCATGAACTCCCGCACCCTCACCACCTTAAACTCCTCGGTTAATGATGTCAAGGGAAACTGGAGTTTTCCACCCTGACCATAAAAGGCAATGTTCGTCAAACAGCGTGGCACTCCCAACCACCTCCTCACAAACCCGCTCACCACAACCTCCATCCTCTCTACATGCCCAATGGCAATATCATACATCATCAATGGCCACAATACTCGTGGCATCAATCCAAACTTCAAACACCATACCTTCAACTTACCTGGCAAACCACATCCATCAATCCTCTTCAAACCTCTCAAAAGCTTGTTATATAAGGTTTTTATGTGTATATATATTATATATACACTGGAAACCCATGTGTATATATATAATATATATATACACATGGTCAAAAGTATGTGGACACCAGAACATCACACCCGTATGTGCTCGTCTTGCATCTCATTCCAAATTAATGGGCATTAATATGGAGTTGGTTCCCCTTTGGCGGCTACAACAGCCTCCATTCTTCTGGGAAGACTTTTCATTAGATGTTGCAACATTTCTGCAGGGATTTGCTTCCATTCAGCCACAAGAGCATTAGTGAGGTCGGGCACTGATGTTGGGTGATTAGGCCTGGCTCGCAGTCGGAATTCTGATTCATCCCGAAGGTGTTCGATGGGGTTGAGGTCAGGACTCTGTGCAGGCCAGTCAAGTTCTTCCACACCGATCTTGACAAACCATTTCTGTATGGACTTCGCTTTGTGCATGGGGGCATTGTCATGCTGAAACAGGAAAGGACCTTCCCCAAACTGTTGCCACAAAGTTGGAAGCACACAATTGTCTAGAATGTCATTGTATGCTGTAGCGTGAATATTTCCCTTCACTGGAACTAAGGGGCCTAACCCGAACCATGAAAAACAGCCCCAGACCATTATTCCTCCTCCACCAAACTTTACAGTTGGCACTATGCATTCGGGCAGGTAGCGTTCTCCTGGCCTCCGCCAAACCCCAAATTCGTCCGTCGGACTGCCTGATGGTGAAGCGTGATTCATCACTCCAGAGAACGCGTTTCCACTGCTAGAAAGTCCAATGGCAGCGAGCTTTGCACCACTCCAGCCGACGCTTGGCATTGTGCATGGTGATCTTAGGCTTGTGTACGGCTGCTCGGCCATGGAAACGCATTTCATGAAGCTCCCGACGAACAGTTGTTGTGCTGACGTTGCTTCCAGAGGCAGTTTGGAACTCGGTAGTGAGTGTTGCCACCGAGGACAGACGATTTTTACGCGCTACATCACTCGGCGCTCCCATTCTGTAAGCTTGTGTGGCCTACCACTCTGCGACTGAGCTGTTGTTGCTCCTAGACGTTTCCACTTCACAATAACAACACTTGCAGTTGACCAGGGCAGCTCTAACAGGACAGAAATTTGATAAACTGACTTGTTGGAAAGGTGGCATCCTATGACGGTGCCACGTTGAAAGTCACTGAGCTCTTCAGTATGGCCCATTCCACTGCCAATGTTTGTCTATGGAGATTGCATGGCTGTGTGCGTGATTATACATACAGTCACGTGAAAAAGTAAGTACACCCCATGTAAAGTTTTGACTTTTCCAACATATTTCAACATACAGCTATTTGATCTTCATTTCAACAATATTGATAGATAAAGGTGATATAATATAACAAATATCATGAAACATTTACATTTTGTAGTCCATTGTATAATTTAAACAAACATAAATGCAAATTTCGCATGTGGAAAAAGTAAGTACACCCCTACATTTATCACTACTTCAAATACCTAAAATTAGAATCAGGTGCACCAACTCAGGTGCAAATGATTAGAACATCGTTAGAGAGGATCTTGGAGGAACCTGTCTCATTTAAACCTCAGACATTTAGTTTGGTTTGCTCTTTGTTGTTGAAGTGTGCGGCGTCACCATGCCTAGATCAAAAGAGCTCTCTGAAGCCTTCAGAAAGAAGGTTATAGATGCCTACGAGTCTGGGAAGGGATTTAAAAAGATCTCCAAACAATTTGAAATCAATCACTCGACTGTCCGGAATATCATCTACAAGTGGAGAAGATTCCAAACAAGTGCCAACTTGTTCAGGCCAGGCCGCCCTAGCAAGTTCAGCCCGAGAGCAGACCGCAAGATGCTGAAAAAAGTCTCTAAGAACCGCAGAATGTCATCACGGGACCTACAGGTAGCTCTTGCCACTGTTGATGTCAAAGTGCACGAGTCTACCATGAGAAAGAGGCTGCACAAATTTGATCTACATGGGAGGTGTGCCAGGAGGAAACCTTTGCTGTTCAGAAAGAACATCAGGGCAAGACTAAAGTTTGCCAATGAACACCAAGGCAAAGACCAGCACTTCTGGAGCAATGTGCTATGGACAGATGAGTCACAGGTAGAGCTATTTGGCCACAGTACCAGAAGACACGTTCGGCAAAAACCAAAGACAGCATTTGATCACAAGAAACTGATACCAACTGTAAAGCATGGTGGTGGAAATATTATGGTTTGGGGCAGCTTTGCTGCATCAGGGCCTGGGCAGCTCACCATCATAGAATCCACTATGAATTCTTCATTGTACCAGAAGGTGCTCGAGGATAATGTGAAGCCATCTGTCGGAAGGTTGAAGCTCAACCGAAGGTGGACCTTGCGACATGACAATGACCCTAAACATACCAGTAAATCCACCAAGGAATGGCTGAAAAGAAAGAAATGGAGGGTTCTGGAATGGCCTAGTCAAAACCCGGATCTAAATGTTGTGGGGGGATTTGAAACGAGCTGTGCATGCAAGAAACCCCTCAAACATCGCACAGCTGAAAGAATTCTGCATGGAGGAGTGGGCAAAAACTTCTGCCAGTCGATGTCAGAGACTGGTAGACAGTTATAAGAAACGCCTACTTGAGGTTGTTTCTGCCAAAGGGGGCAATACCACCTATTAGAGCCAAAGGTGTACTTACTTTTTCCACATGCGAAATTTGCATTGATGTTTATTTAAATTATACAATGGATGACAAAATGTAAATGTTTCATGATATTTGTTATATTATATCACCTTTATCTATCAATATTGTTGAAATGAACAAATAGCTGTATGTTGAAATATGTTGAAAAAGTCAAAACTTTACATGGGGTGCACATACTTTTTCACGTGACTGTACCTGTCAGCAATAGGTGTGGCTGAAACAGCCGAATCGACTAATTAGAAGGGGCGTCCGCATACTTTTGGCCATGTAGTGTATATATATATATATATATATATATACACACACACACACTGTATATATAATCTGAAAAATATCTGCAGCTCACTGCAAGAAAGGCATTACAAGCAGGACACTACAGTCAAATGGAGTCAAGACAAGAAAGATGGAAAGATATTAGAAGCATACTCTTCGAGAAAGTGTTGTTGTGGACCAATAATGGAACCAGGCCGGCAAATCCGAATCCAGGAAATGGCCTGTGCAGCTGAGAAACTGTGGTGTTTCATTAGGTAGCAGGCTATAAGGGTGCCTGTACGACCTAGGCCAGCTGTGGGGTGAGGAAATCGCACAAATTAAGTTAATTGTGAAACACCTTCAAATCTTATCATTCCCCTTTCTTAACTGTTGTCATCAAGCTACAATTAAGGTTAATGCGAGTTAAAAGTTTACAGGAAATGCAACCATAGCCTCCAGCTCCATGTCAGTAACTTTTCCGACATTATTGTTCTTTAAGGACCACAATTATTCCCACCTTATCGTGGCCGTTGGCCGGGGAAGGATTTAGGTTCGTCTTTTGTCACCAACTGCCTGACCCAGCCGAGCCAAATCCTACCTTGAAAAAAACTTCCCATTTCCTGGTTATGAAGAATCAGGGCATTTTAAAAAGTGGATAAAACATCATATACTCTCAGCAAGCAACATGCTGTATGGATGCATCCCACCAACGGGCTGGCAACAACTGCTCCCCTTTCTGTCGACCATGAAAGATGAAATGCTGGTCTGACACTTGGAACATGTCAATCAATCTAGGCAAATCTCACACGACTCAACATGTCTCCTCAGATGACTGTTCAAACGAACACACCTATCTATTTCCTCACTCAATCACTAGAAGAGGTTCGGTGTCTCCCCAAATTTCTGGACCTCACAAGTGACGCCCTCTTCTGGGTGAACTAATATATTGTTACGGATACGGAGTACGGCTCTTCCCTCTTAGCAAGGGGTGGTTAGTCCCTTGTCTTGTTAAGCTGACCGTCTCCGCTCCTGGCACTTGTAACGCTATCCCGCGGGATGGAACGGATCAGGGTTATGAGCCCAGGGTTTATCCCGAATACATTTATCCGTCCCTCCGCAGACTAGGGAGACAAGTACCGCTCGAACCCCGGTTTGGATGGTCTAGTTAGTTGCCGAGCGGTTTTTAGCAACCCGAAGTTCGAGTCATTAGCCTTCACTAAACCCAATCCTGAACGTTGGCCGAATCGCGCCACGTACACTCAATATTGAAACCACTAAAGCGACCGAACGAGAATGAAGAAGAAGAAGAGGTACAGAGGAATAACAGGATTTATTAATTATTTACACAAGCCAAAGCAAAGAGAGTGGTCAAGGTTATATACAGGGAAATGAAAGGAGCAGGAGACACAGTGAAATAATTAGCTTACCTATACAAGCTTAATTAATAAACCCCAGGACAACGTGGAAGACGGACAAACATTCACACTTACACGGGGAAATGATGGCAGGAACGAATGGCTTGGAGATGGATGGCTTTGAGAGGCAAGGAAGGTTCAACGGGGACTGGGCACGGTCGGGCCGGAAGGCACCGCCGTCAAGAAACCGAGCCGCGGTCGTCCAAACTGCGCGGGCGAAGTTCCTTTGTCCGCACTGCTGCTTTGCGCGCTCCTTGCGTTGCCTCGGTCCGTTTCTCCTGCAGCGCGGCACGTGTCACGGCGGCTTGGTCACACCTGCTCATCTCCCGGACTCAGAACTCATCTCTCCTCTCAGCTCATCTTCTGTGGGGAGCGTCCTGCTGCGGGTTATATAGGCCCCGCCCTTCAACCTTTGCGAACCTCCCCCAAGTGTTCTCTCTCCGCCCTCTCAAGCCAAACCCCTCGTTCTGGGTTGGTTGAGCGGGGCCGACTCACTCCTCCCCTCTATGACGAGGTGGAGACCCGCCTTTCTTCTTCGTGGTTACCTCGTGCGTAATGGAGTCAAATGCAGCAAAGTGGATGGGAGATGAAAATGCAGCAAAGTGGCTAAAGAGTCAATTGCAGCAAACCTGGCAAACCTGGCACTTGGAAGCTGCCATGGGGCGTCGGAGGGGCCTATTCTTATTTATTTCGGTGCAATGAAGAGTCAAACTATTGGGAACACACATCCTTAACCTACATAGAATAAGGGACTAACTATTTAAAAGGATATATGGTGTCCTGTGTGTAGGTTTATGGAATTAACTAAGAGGACGAGCTTCGACCTTTCTTTACATTACGGAGGGTGCCATTTACACACAACAAAACCATAATTCTCACATTCTTTACATTTTCTCAAATTCGTTACACTTCTCAAATTCGTTACAATATTGTTGTGGAAATGACCCCTTGTGGATTAAAGATGCTTGGTATAGTTCAGTTATTTTCTTCATGAGTGTCTCAGCATAGGCGTAAAGTAATTAAATGTGATATGTATGCGTCACTTCAGTAATAGTTAGACGCCGTCAAACTTCGCTATTGTGTGTATCTAAAATTACCATTCCTTTTGACCCTACGTTTACCGTTCTCACCTCTATAATCCGTCCTAAATGTCTCTTTAAAAGTTAGGGTAGGCGTTGGGACCCAGGTTTAGGCGGGAAGAATCGGCTCCATGATCGGCCTCAATCCTGCAGTACGAAAACCATCAGGGTGTGGTCAGCAAGGGGTCACTCCACCCATCAGGATGATCGGCACCCAATGGCGAGCGAGAGGGGAGGGGAATTACGCGTCATGGGTGACGTATGGGGTGGGGGATGGGTGGTGGGGTAGAGGTGCCTATAAAGGTGGGTGCACAGGAGGAAGCGGAGAAGACCTGTGGAATCGGCTCGGGCAGGAAGCTGGCCTTCGCCTGTGCTGCCACGTCTGAGTCACGTCTCCCCCAGGCCAAGCCATGCCCTCTCCTTTCCTCACGAGCAAAGCAGCGGCACATGGTGGCTCCGTCCCAAGCTGGAGCAGCCAGACCTGGCTTCAACCCTAGTCACGGAACTCGCCAGTTTTGTCCAACTGTATCTCTTTTAGTCCTGTCATTACCTCCGCCACTGAAGGTGGATGGAGGTTATGTTTTCACCCCTGTCTGTCTGTCTGTTTGTTTGTTGCTTGTGAAAATCGAAGATTTTTCAAGTATATTGGTTAGTCTTGTGCGTTATTCTGTCTGTTTGTCTGTATGTCTGCATGTCAGTCACCTACAGGTCACAATTTTCAACCGATTTTCACAAAACCTCTCCAAACGGTGGAGTTGGTTATAAGCAAGAAGCCTATTGTTTTGGGGTCAAAAGGTCAATAGGTCACCAACTTTGTCATATTTCTAAAATCCTCCATTTTCATCCGATTGACTTGAAATTTTAAGAGGATTTGCATACCTGGTCACTAAATTCAACCACCAAGTATTTTTGAGGTCAACATTGGCTAAAAGGTTAACATAGGCCAACTTTCTAAAATCCTCAATTTTCATCCGATTGACTTGCAATTTTAAGAGGATTTGCATATCTGCTCACTAAATTCAACCACCAAGTATTTTTAAAGTCATCGAATGCCAACAACTTATTTTAGGGATTTCGCAAGTATCATGCTATCCATGACATATTTCTTGTTTGTTTGCCTGTCTGTCTGTGAACAAGATATCTCAAAAAGTTGTGGACGGATTCGGACGAAATTTGGCAAAGAGGTCATGTATGTGACACGGACGAAATTATTAGATTTTGGTGAAGATCGGGATTCGGATCCGGCTAGTATAATTTTTAAGTGATTCTTCAACTTTGGGAGATAGGGCCAACAACGATATACAGCAAGATATCTCAAAAAGTTGTGACAGATTCAGACGAAACTTGGTGGAGAGGTTGGGTGTGTGACAAGGAAGAATTGGTTCAATTTTGGCGAAGATACAGATCCAGATCTGGCTAGTAGAATCTTTAAAGTGATTCTTCACCTTTGAGAGATCGTGTGAAAAGCGATATATAACATGATATTTTAAAAAGTTATGGACGAGTTATGACAAAACTTGGTGGATGAGTTGGTTAGGTGAGAAGAACAAGCTGATTAGATTTTGGTTCAGATCCGAATCCAGATCCGGCCTATCAGTGGGATACAAAACATAAACTGTTCAGCTTGGCGGAGGAATGCGCTCTACTGAGTGCCGTTCTAGTTTTCCTCTGTTCCTCTATTGTGCATGCAAGAGGCCTTACGGAATTAAATAATGAACGTTCCAGTTCGTTCCTGGGCACATATGATTGGTTAGTGGGTTAAGGGGTTTGTGTTATTATTATAATTGATCAATTGCTTCTGGTAAATTTCTTCCCCCTTCTTCCCCCTTCATCATAGAGTGTTTATTAAACTTGACTTTGTCACGTGTGAATTGTTGCTGTGATGGCTGCTTCATTTGGTGGTTTATAAAAGACCCATTAAGGGACCATTGGTCACAGTCTCCACACCGCTTAGAAGATCATGTCACATGACTTAGGTTGATCGGCCTAAGATTAGATCCAGTCAGATGATCAGTAAAGGTGGGAGGAGTGTTGGCTTCAAATTGGCAGTGCATCACCACACATCAGGTCATCATCCATCAATACCTGTGAACTTTTCTACCTTATTAACTCTCTCCGACTTGCACGTTACTATTCATATATGTCCTTCCCTCTAACCTCTCTCCTCCTCTTCGTTCCTCCCTATGCTTGTTGTGTGCACATGTTGTCCCACTGAGTGCCGTTACATAGTATTGTACCTATGACGTAATTGTGCTGACTTGTGTATATATAAAGGCTATATGCTGTTTATTAAAAAAGGCTGTCGTCTGGACAAATGCCCTGATCCCTCTCCTCTTCTGGATCTTTTGAACTTTGACGGATCATAAAGACTAAACTTTCAACATAGTTCATGGTGTAGTTCAGACTACTCACTCACATCCTTTGACATTAACAAAGTGTATTGCAGACTTTTCAATGTTACATTCAATTATCAACAAAAATATATATAATCACCAAATAATAATTGAAAGGGACAATTTACAAGTTCAGCTCTCCAAATTTTATAGTATCAGAACAGAGAAGGATGAAAAGTGAGATGACACTTTCAAAATCTAGGTGGGGAGTTGAAGTTAAAGTTTTGGAATGTTCCAAAATCGACATTTTGCATTTTTCTACTCTGATGCATAAGGAAACTAGAACTTTATGTTCAATGCAAATATACGTTGATGAAAAATAAAATGTTATTCACAGAAACAAATGTAGACACAATATACCTTAATAGTGAGTAAGACCACAATTTTCATTCAAAACCATTGAAATTGTTCTCGGGAGACTCAAATAATTTTGTTATAAACTCTTGTGGAATGGGGTTCCAAGCTTCTTCCAAGACCCTCAGATTATCTAAGTTTCTGGAAAGATGTTTTACTTTTTGTATGTCCAAATAAATTCATCCTTTATAGCTTCAATGATATTGAGATATTGGTTGAAGGACTACAGCTTCCTCCTTTTGTAAATAAGTTTAAATTATCTCAGCTGAATGTTTTGGATCATTATCTTGCTGTAAGATAAAGTTTGGATCAACAAGTCTTGTTCCACAGTGGCATGGTGGATTTAAATGCGTTTCTCCCTTGCGGCAGTCAATATACCATCAATTTTCTGATGCCACCTGAGGATATGAACTCCCTAACTTGAAATGAACCTCCTCCATGCTTAATTATTGGCTTTAATCAAGAATCTTTACAAGTTTCAGTTTTTCTTCGTCTCACATACCATCTTGATTAGATCCAAATAACTCAATCTTTGACTCGTCTGTCCAAAGCAATTTTGACCATGGTTCCATAGTCCAATTTCTATGTTCTTGTGCATATTTTAGCCTTTTAGTCTTGTTACCCTTTTATTATCACCTGGTGTTGGCCTAATGGTTAGGGCGGTGGGCTTGGGATCCTAAGGTCCTGAGTTTGAATCCCGTTTAATTAACGCCAGGTGGGTTTGTCTCAGCCTGTCATCCTTCCGAGGTCAGCAAAATGAGTACCAGATAACTGGTTATAGAGAGGCATTGCATCAGCAGCAGACGCACCCACTGAAAATGATGCAACCAGCAGTCGGGTAGCTGCACACGATCCACCCACCACCATTTATTAACAGGGGTTTTATTACTGCAACACATCCTTTAAATCCTGATTTCAAAAGTGACCTTCGTACTGTTTATGGATGGATAACAACACCTGGGCCTTCTGTCAGTTTTGTTGTCAATTCAATTAATTGTCTTCTTTCTATTCATTAAGTATACTCAGAGGCAAAAGTTAGTGTGACATGGAATTTTTTCATTGGTAATCTTGTGAATGAATTTTGGGATTTGAACCAGAGAAAGAGTTTGTTAAAATGGTCGAAGAAACGCAACCAAGCAGTTGTTGTTCGAATTGCATGAAATTTGCAAGAAGCATGACATATTCGAGAAAAATGGCCAGCAATGTTCACTTTAAAAGGCCAGACAACCAGACGCTTATCATTTCCACTCAATGTAGTCTTAAGAAGTGCAGAAGTCAGAAAAACACCTCTATTCATCGTTCTGGAATAAGTTCGACATGCCACGCCTCGGGGAAAATGACAGATGGAGAGCTATAGGTATGCTTCAGTCTGGTACCTCGCAGCGTGATGTTGCTCATCGATTCAACGTCCATAGAAACACCATTTGGCACAGCTTCACCGAGCTGACGGTAGGACACGTGTCTACAGGTGCACAGGTGAACGTTACATCAGGCCATGTGTTCTGGAAGGGGATCGTTTTGGAGGTGGGGGCGTTATGATCTGGGGTGGGATAACAGCTGCAGCAAGAACGCCAATGATTGTGATTGAGGGGAACTTGAATGCTGTGAGGTACCGAGACGAGATTTTGCAAATGGCCGCTTTACCGTTTTTGCAACAGAACGGCCCTAGAGTGACGTTTCAACATGATAATGCCAGACCACACGTTGCTCGAGTTGTACAGCAGTATCTTAATCAGAACAATGTTAATGTGTTACCCTGGCCTGCAAGATCCCCTGATTTGTCACCCATTGAACATGTCTGGGCTGAAATGGAGCGACGTTTACGACGTCATCCGAATCCTCCAAAAACGCTGCAGGAACTCCACCAAATCCTTCCTCGGATATGGAATGATCTTCCCAAGGACTTTCATCGACGTTTAGTGGCCTCAATGAGGCGAAGGTGCCAGGCCTGCATCAATGCACAAGGTGGACACACTCGCTACTGACTGTGTGAACTTGCTTGTGAACCCCCTCTTGTGTTGAGGCTCATTTGCATATGCCAGGTGCACTGTTCTTATGGACTGTTGATCGTTACCATACCTTGAAACATTTGTCTTTCCATGTAATAACATTTCATTCGCGGCAGTAAAAGTTTAACACTGATTCTGTTTGTTGTTTGTGTGTCACAATAACTTTTGCCTTTGAGTATATTTAAACTTGAAGTATTGTTCATCCTTGTTAAACAGCTTTTAGGCTCTTCCAGTCCTGGATTTGTAAATGATGATGTTTGAATGAGTGAAACATAATTATGTGACAATCTTTTACTGAAATTTTGCCATTTCGTTTTAAGCTCATGGTTAATCCCGATATATCTTTATTTTGCGGTACGAAAAGTTGAAAGTGGTTGATGACGATGAACATCTGACAATGAGTAATCAATTGGATTTGATTGGTAGATGTGATGAATTAGCTACAACACTTCATATTAGCTGCTCATGTACAGTTTACTTCGAGTCGTTGTGACCACAAGTTTTTGAAGATTCTGATCAGTGTGATTTCAAGATTGCTAAATGACAAGCTTGGTTTCTTCTCACCTAAACTAAACTGTATTATTAACAGTAAACGTTTTTATAATAGTAGAAAACAATAGTGGAGCCTTTGAGTAAATTGTTGATGCTCAAAACATCCATATATTGTAACCCCCGAATGTGTCGAAGACTTTTGCACAGCAGTGTATAAACACTTAACTTCCCTTTGTTATCTGGGTGGCTTAGATGTTACACTATGCTATCATACTGCTGGAAGAAATAGCGGAAAAGTGTGACATCTGCTATTAAACAACGTTCGAAAGAACAATGCCACTATTTTTGTTACACAAAGGAGCACATGGTAGGAAGAAGGAAGGGTAACAATTTGAAAAAGCATAAATAAATCAAGTTTGACAAAAAACATGTGGACAATAGAGTAGGGGATACGATGGGCGGTGTGGGGTGGCAGACAGCGAATTAAAAACGATTAAAAGGTGAAAGAGGAGGTGCATGGAATTTGCAGGATGCGTTGGGGGCACAGAGTACGGAACGGAGAAGGGAATGTGCAAGACTTTAGATTTAAAGCAAGACATTTCGTTTTGTGGGTAGAGGGGAGAGAGAGTTTTGAAGTGGGGAATGGAGGTGTATAAATAGGAGAGAAACATAAACATCTATTGTATATATTCATTCCATTTGCACTTACCTTTGCAATGCACAGCTATAGCACCTTGTGTGCTCTCGCATATGTCGTTGAATTTGCGCACTATCTCCAGGCTTGGCACACTTCCATCAGGGAAGAACAGGTCGTGATGAGCGATTCCTGCATCTGTGAATCTGCGTGCGTCATACATCTGCCGGGATGTGATAGGGAGTGCCGATATCATTCACATCTTTATGTAATCTCTTTAACCGGCAGTGAAGGCAAATCAGCACAGAGTGGAAGGATATCATCTTAGCAAATACTCTTTAACCTGTCGTATTTAATTGCAATTTGATACTGCCCATGACTGCAAAATGCGAACCATAAAAAGCACAGTCAGATAGAATCGGAAACTGAATAAGACATAATGCCTTTAGAGAAACACATTAATTACCTCCACCACCAAAGGTTGATGGAGGTTGTGTTTTCACTCCTGTTGTTGTGGTTGTATTGCCCCAGTCAGTTCTGGTTGAACAGACCAGCAGCACGGAGATAGCCGATCAATCCCACCGAAGTGACCCAGAGATCCCCCACATCCACTATGTTGTGCTCTTGCCTACATGACGTCAGGATTGTGCAGTCTTCCATGATATGGTTTATTGTGTGGAGCGGCCTGGCAGTGGTTGCAGGTGTCGTCAGTGGTGTCATTGAGTCTATGCTTGTAGTGTAAAACATATGAGTGGTGTCCACAGCGAGGACGTGAAAGGTGAACACGATCAGACCTGGGGAGTACTTTCTCTGTCATCAATGGGTGGGGGTTTTGCGCCCAAGATACTGTTTGGGCCCAGGTTTTTCTTGTGTTTATGGTGATGTCGGAGGGAATGTGTTTTTTGTAGATTCCGTTGTTTGGTGGGGTGATGTTATGAAGAATGTCACTTTAGTGTCTTTATGGTGTAGTTTTAATATGTATAGGGCCTGTGGGTGGTTGCACATGTAGTGGCATGGGTGAAAGGGGTTGGCATTTGCCGTTGCAAGGAACTGTGCACCTCTCATGTCTAAGTGGTCTTTGATTTTTTGTATTTTAACTTGTGTGTGAAGGTGCGCGATGGGTGTTGTTAATATGCAACCTGTGATGATGTGAAGGACTTGTTTTGTATGGTCTGTAGGGTGTTGGGATGTGTGTTTGATAGGCCGGAGGCCCAAGATGAGTTGGCATTGTTGCTGACTGATTTAATCTACTATTTGTAAATTTATGTTAGTGATGTTCCTTTGTGGTGTCTGAAGACGGTGCCTGTGAGTGCCCTACGTGTGTTCAGCCTGTGTGTGCATGCTTGTTAATGTTTGTCATGTGATCTGAGAACGACATGGATGTGTTAAAAGTGACGCTGAGTATTTTTGTTTGGTGTGTGTGTGGAATAGGGATGATGTTCAGTGTGATGTGTAGTGCAGCACTATGTTGGTGTAATTTGTTAGAAGAGTGACTTGATTTTGGAGGGGCTACTTTTAGTCTGATGATGGTGAGCCAGGTTTGTAGGGTGCTGAGGAAGGGTTGAGGTTGTGCTGTGGTGGTGTTGATGTTGCTACGAGTAGAGGTGATGGTTATGTCGTCCGCATATGATGCTAATTGTATGTTCCCGGGTGGTTGCGGCATATCGTGCATGAACAGATTAAAGATTGTGGAGGAGAGGACTGAGCCTTGAGGGACTCCATTTGGAAAGTATCGTGTGTGTGATATGCAAGACCTGCCGTTAAAAAAAGACCTGCCGCAGGTTTGTATGTGTGGTGCAAGACCTGCCGCAGGTTTGCGAGACCTGCCGTTAAAAAATACGAATGACTGTCTGCACGATAGGTAGTTGGCCAGCCAATGTTTGTTGTTGTTGTGCATGTTTGTGTTGAGTATTTTATAAGAGCTTTGGGAGTGTGTCAAACACTTTGCTGATGTCTACTGTGGTGAGAATAATGCGTTTTGTTGGTTTTCTATTGTTGAAGCCTTCAAGGGTGTTTTGTGTGAGATTTGTGAGGAGAGTGGAGGTGGAGTGGTTTTGACTGAATCTGTGTTGGTTGTGTGAGAGAGGGTTGTGAGGGTTTGTGAGTGTAAGTATGCTTTGGTGGGATCTTTGTTTGGTTTAAGGAGGGCAATGATTTTGCCGAGTTTGCAAATTTGGGGAATTATTGAGTGTTGGGAGGAGAAATTGATTATATTTGTGAAGGCTGATATGCCGTGTGGGCCAAGGTGTTTTAAATGTAAATTGGAGATGTTGCCAGAGCCGGTAGCCTGCGAGTTTTTGATGATTTTTGTTGTTTGTGCAGGAGTGAATGGCGTAATGGTGGTGTCGAGTTGGGAGCTGAGTTTGCGTCTTGTAATACACCTTTCCTCTTTTCTGGGTCCTATTTGACTTGTGTTTGTGTTGTGGTCAATGAGGAAGTTACCTTGTTGTTTTTATGATTGGTATGTTGGTTGTGGTAGTTATGGCTGCATGTGAGGGTGTTATGCTGCTGTTGGAGTTATTGATGCTGTTTATGGTTTTGTACAAGTGTTTGGTATTGGTTAAGTGGTTTAGTGTTTGTAGAAAGGAGTGCCAGTTTTGTGGTTTTCTCATGAGTATTTTGTTGTTGATTTCTGTGTTTAGTGTTTGAATCCTTTCGACTATGTGTGGTACTTTGGGTGTTGGTGTGTTGTGCTTTAGATCGTCTCATTGTTTGATGAGGTGTGCGATTTCTGGTGAGTAGTTGGGGTTTTATTTTTTGATATTGCCCTGCTTATGCTGTAAGATTTGCTACACAATAAAAGAACAGAACAATAGAAGTACAAAATTAATGAAGAATTACTGTGTAATACATGAACCATGTACAGCAAATCAATCTCTGATCTTGATGCACAAGCGAAGAACTCATCCTTAAGGATGGGTTAATTCCCACAGAATTAGTGTATTTTAGTATGAATTGTACTATCCGCTCCCATCAGAAGCAGTGTTATGCCATGCATTTGGTAGCTGCGGTTGTGATGGTCATTTTGAACTGTTTGATGCGGATGTCAATGTTAGTGATGTTGCTTTTGTTGAGTTGTTGGAAATTGTGTTCAGTGTCGTGCTCAGTTGCTCCACGTTGGTTTTTTGTAATTGGTGAATGTTTTGTTTTTGTTTGTGTTACATATTCACGTCATTTCTTTTCGAGATCAGATCCAAGATGGCCGACTGGCGGCCATTTTGTTACTTAAACGTGTACCCAACTATTTCTTGAACATGCATGGTTCGATTTTGTTGAAACTTGGCAAAAGCAGAGTATGTGATGGCATACATGTGCGCCTCACTTTATTTTGCGATTTGATCAAAGATGCCGACTGGTAGACTAGCGGGCATTTTGGTTGCAAAAAAAACCCCGATATTGACCACATCCTCAACCCTTTCTTGGATATGCATTTACCGTTCTTGTTCAAACTTGGCACACAGAAACTGAATGATGGTTTACATATGCAAGTCATTTTTATTTCGAGATCAGATCTAAGATGGCTGATTGGCGGCCACTTTTTTTTACTTAAACGTGTCCTCAACCATTTCTCGACATGCGTAGACAGATTTTAATAATAATAATAATAATTCATTTATTTTGTATAGCGCTTTTCCAGAAGCCCAAAGGCGCTTTGACAGAGTGGAAAACATAATGCATAACAATACATGAAAACAACAATTGCAAAAAGACAAGAATCAATAGGGAAATATTTAAAGCAAAAGGAGGGAGAAGGAGAAGTGATAGTCAGGGGTTAAATGCTGTGGGTTGAATGTTGAATGCAGTGTTGAACAGGTGGGTCTTTAGTGATGTTTTGAATGTGGTGAGTGAGGAGGAGTCTCTGATGGTGTGAGGTAGTGAGTTCCAGAGGGTGGGAGCAGCGATGGAGAAGGCCCTGTCCCCCCAGGATCTGAATTTGGTCCGGATGGAGGGGGTCAGGAGGTTGTTACCAGCAGAGCGGAGGTTGCGGGTGGGAGTGTGTCTGGAGAGGAGGTCAGCCAGGTAGGATGGGGCCAGGTTATGGAGGGCTTTGTATGTCAAGAGGAGGATTTTGTACTGGATTCTCTGGGGGATGGGGAGCCAGTGAAGCTTGTAAAGGACGGGGGTGATGTGGTCATGGGTCCGGGAATGGGTGAGTAGACGGGCAGCGGAGTTCTGAATGTATTGGAGTTTATTGGTGATTTTTGAGGGTGAACCATAGAGGAGGCTATTGCAGTAGTCCAGACGGGAGGTGATGAAGGCGTGGATGAGGGTTTCTGCAGCCGTGGAGGAGAGGGATGAGCGGAGACGGGCAATGTTTTTCAGGTGAAAGAAGGCTGACTTTGTGATCTGTTTAGTGTATTTGTCGAAGGAAAGGGTTTGGTCAAAGATGACGCCAAGATTCCGGATGTGAGGGGAGGTGGATACTGGGATACCGTCGATGTTGAGGGCAAAGTTATGGGTGGATTTTGTGAGCGTTTTTGGGCCGATGATGATTATTTCAGATTTATCACAGTTAAGCTTGAGGAAGTTGATTTGAAGCCAGGATTTTATTTCAGTGATGCAGTTTGTCAGGATAGAGTGGGTGTCGGTGGAGATGGACTTGGTGGAGATGAAAAGCTGGATGTCATCGGCGAAGCAGTGGAATTGGAGACCATGACGGCGGATTAAGTGACCAAGGGGGGACAGGTAAAGGATGAAGAGGAGGGGGCCAAGAACTGAACCTTGGGGGACACCTTGGGGGAGGGGAGCAGTGGGGGATTTGCAGTTATTGATGGAGATGAACTGGCGTCTGTCAGAGAGGTATGATTTAATCCAAGAGAGGGCAGTGCCGGTAACGTTAAAGGTGGATTCAAGTCGGGTGAGTCTTGGTTTGTGAGGTGTCCCCCTGAGGTGTCCTTTACTCATAATATATGATATGAATCATTACTCGCTCCCATCAGAAGCTCAACGTGCATTTTGTTCAAACTTGTCACAAAGACAATACAGGAGAGTATACATATGCAGAAGATTTTGTTTTGAAATCTGACCAAAGATGGCCGACTGATGGCCTTTAACCCCGTTAACTTTAAATTACTAAAACCACGGAGACTGACATTTTATGTCTTTTTATTCTTGTTATCCATATAATAATATGCTAATACGTAGCTAATACGTATGCTAATACGTAGTAAACCTTCAAGCCTGGTGTTGGGCTAGCGGCTAGGGTGCCAGCTTAGGATCCTAGGATCCTGGGTTTGAATCCCGGTCGATCGCTGAATTAACGCCAGGGGGGTTGACTCAGCCTGTCATCCTTCCGAGGTCGGCAAATTGAATACCAGTTCACTGGTAATTCCCCGTTTGTCGTAAAAGGCGACAAAAAGGGTTGGCGGCAGGAAGGGTATCCGGCCGTAAAACATTGCTTCAAAAAGGGGACCAACAAAAACAACAACAACCACGGTGCCCGAAAAAGGCCAACCACCGCTTTGCGGGGAAAAATGGCCTCTAAAGGTGGTAGCGGGGGGTCCATCCTTATGGAGCTAAAGGCTTTTTCCCTGACAGCTCCCAGTCCCCGCTGACCCCCAGTCGGATGCAGGATGTCGTCTCGTGGTGCAAACCACTCCACAATTTTCCAGTCACCATTGATGTCCACATCGCTAATAACGCCAACTTTGATTCACCTGGGGGGTGGGGGAAGTGGCAGGAGGAGGGTAGTGGGGGGAAGGGGACCACACAGTCTTCACGCCCCGTTATTGTGCTACGCAGCAGTGTGCAATGTCGTCGCAAACTTTGCTTCACTGGGGGAAGGGCGTCCGATCTTCTCTTCTATACCTTCTTTCTATATAATAATATATGAAGGCTTTTTTTGTCATGGTATTTTTACCATGGGCTTCTGCTAGTATATTAATAATGCTCAACGTGCATTTCATCATAAAATAATACATATACCTGTAAACACACACACACAAGCATCATAAAGAAAAGGCACACACACACAACCATCTACAAAAAAGAGACGCGTGTGCACGCACACACACACACACACACACACACACACACACACACACACACACACACACACACACACACACACACACACACACACACACACACACACACACACACTCTCTAAATCCTTCCCACGTGAGGCCTCTGGACGGATAAACCATTACTGTTGCCTTTCCATGCTCTCCTATCCTCAATTATCTGAAATTCTTCCCATGCTCTCCTATTCCTAGTTAAAAGCAGTGGCGAACAAGAAAGTCTCCACTCACTATAATTAACCCAATAATATTTATTAATAATAAATGACAGCCGAACAGCAACAACAAATGGATGTACAAACTTGTGTTTCCTTACAAAGGTAGCTGCAATTACAACGAGCCCTAACAAGACACAGATGAGACACAAACTTGACTCTATCCACTGCTGAAAGACTTGTTTACACAGAGAGGGTATAGGGCAGGGAAGCCAGATACGAAAACAGTAAATAAACCTTAAGTATGAAGGAGACAAGGAAGGGGTAGGGAGGGGGGAGGAGATGGTGATATATTGCCTGCTTATCGTCCACACTGTCAACGAGAAGGCACAAATCAGCTGGTGATGTGGAATCCTCCTGCGCAAAGATATCTCATCTTTGGTGTTGATACGAAGGCACAAACTGGCTGGTGGTGTGGAACATACATGTATCTCGTCTTTGCGCTTGATACAAATCCACAAACCGGCTGGTGGTGTGGAACAACTATCTCGTCTTTGCGCTTTATATGAAGGCATAAACCGGCTCATGGTGTGGAACAAGTATCTCGTCTTTACGGTTGATATGGAAGCACAAAACGGATGGCAGCAAGGCACAAGACAGCCAGTCGCAAGGCACAAAATGGCTGGCTGTGCTTCACTCATGGCAATATGCTCAATTGAACTTAACTGAACCAAAATTACCTCAAAATGCCTCACTTTACTTTCCTGGGCTCTCACCAACTTAACTGTCCTTGGTTCTGATAAAGGTGGCAGCGCACATACTTCTTTACATTGCCGTATACAGGGTAGTGTCATATATACCCTTGTGTGGCATTGTCCCCTGTGCAGCACAAATAGTTCCATGGGCTACATGCTGGTGGAAGTTAGTTTAAGCAGCTCCACATGGCTGAACAGGGCAGGCTGAGTAAGTCCCATGGAAGAGGGGGTAAGCCAGTACGTATTTTGCTGACCTCGGAAGGATGACAAGGTGAGTCAACCCACCTGGTGTTATCTTCTAACTGGATAAAGTGGGCTCAAACTCAGGACTAGTAAGGTCGATATATGGAAAATACCCCCTCAACCCCCAAAAAATTGCTACAAAAGGTTTCTCAACTGATTCTGGTAGGGTTTAGTGTACTTTATAACATACTAAAAGTTTACCAAAGTAGGACCCCCGGAAAAGTGTTTTTTTCAAGATGGCGTCCAAGATGGCCGCCGAAACCTCTTAATGATCATAACTATGTAACTATCAACTCAAATTTGATGATCTTGGTGTCTATCCCTAGGTTTTTGGGGGCAAGGAACACATTAAGACCATTAAAAATGAAAGTGGGCCATTATCTAACAGGTTGAGGGGGCATTTTCCATATATTGACCTGAAGAATGTGTCGAATTGGATCTAACTGAATAACTAATTCTCATCTTTCTCTTTTTCAGATTCAACAATGAGTGCAAGCACAGCCAGTCAAGCTTTTTGTCCAATCTGCAAGGAGGAGATCGAGGATTCCAGTGATAACTGGGTTGCAATTCAGTGGAAGGGGGCGAAGGGAATAAATGAAGTCAGTGTAAAGCGGAAGGACGATCTTGTAGTTGAAGCCAGTACTAAAGTGCATAAAAGCTGTCGTCAACAGTACATAAATGATAAAAACATTAAAAGCCATGTTGCAAAGAAAAGTAGTGGTTCTGTGCCACCAAAGAGAACCACAAGACAATCAAGTTGAGGTTTTGACAGTGAAAAGGATTGCGTATTCTGTGGATGTACAATTGATTTGGACAAGGGACACTTTAGCTGGGTACGGACTGACAAATTTGTGGAGACAATTGTGGAGGTCTGTGAATCCCGTTCAGATGATTGGGGACATACTGTAAAGGGTCGGATTGAATACTATTTACGAGATTTACATGCAGCAGACGGACTTTATCATCATTCGTGTAGTGGAAATTTCCGGTCCTTCAAGTCTGTGCCTTTAGAGTTCCAGAAAGCCCCCGAAGCCAAGCGCAGAAAGTGTGGTCGTCCTAAAGATGAAGATAAGTATGAAGCATTTCAGAAAATGTGTGCTTACCTAGAACTGAACAGTGAGGAACAACTAACTGTTACATCTTTGAGCCTCATAATGAAAGGGTATCTTTGTAATCTTGATTCGGAACCGTATGACAATTACAGTTTGAAAAAGCGTCTTAAAGAACGCTTTAAGGACTCAATTTTTTTTGGTGAAAGAGAAGGCGTGGACGATATTGTTACGATGAGAGAACAAACGTCGCAGATTCTGAGATCATACTACAAGCAAACGTGTCAGGAAGGCGATGAAGAGTCCCAAAAACGCGCTATTATTGAAACTGCTGCTAGGTTAATCAGAAGTGATATAAAATCTCAGGTTTCTACCGTGACGAATCAGTATCCAAGTAGTGATGATTTAAAACTTGATTCAGCCCTATCGTTCATTCCGACTAGTCTGCGGACAGCACTGGAAACATTGTTCGTTGGGAAAGACACAAGACGCAAGGTTGCGGCAGTTGGTCATGCCATAATTCAGGCAGTTCGCCCACGAGCTGTCATTGCACCGCTACAAATGGGACTTGCTGTGCAAATCCATCATCTGTATCGTTCGAAGTTCATTGTGGATACTCTTCATGAAATGGGATTCTGTTGCTCATACACAGAAGTGATCAGATTTGAAATAAATGCAGCGGATTGTGTGGAACCTGATGTCCTAGGTGGTGATGTAGATTTGCTGGAGATGTCTGTCCTCTTTGCCGCTGATAATGTTGATCATAACGTTATCACTATTGACGGCAAAGGGACATTTCATGGAATGGGTGTAATTGCCTGTGTCACCCCTGGAAAACGGACGAACCATCTCATTCCGCGAAGACAGATCTCAGAACTGAAACTGAAAACAAGACAAAAATTCCTATCTTGGAGTACAGGTTTGCAAGGCATGCTTGTCATGAGGTAGTCTTCGAGGACCTGCCGAGATTTCTTGACTGTGACAAGAGGATCGATATTCTGTGGGAAGTCTCCCTCGGCTTCAAAGAGGCAACACCGAATTGGCAGGGGATGATGCATATCTTGCATCACGGGAGCCAGCACCCTGGGCAGTCGTCAGTCAAATTCTTGCCTATGATCAATATGTACTCTGGAGACAAATCATGCATTGTGTCTACATTAGACTTTGTTTGCAACCTTGCCATGAAGCACAACCTTCCCACCATTGTAACTTTTGACCAGCCCTTGTATTGGAAGGCTACCGAAATCATCATTGATGCGCCACAAAGTAGTCACCTGAAAGGCATTGTTCTGATGTTGGGGTGTTTCCATACACTTATGAACTTGCTGGGGGCCATATGAACTCTCATGGAAGGGACCGGTCTCAAAAACATACTTGAGACTGTCTATGGAGAAAATGCAGTTGTGCACATGATAACAGGGAAAGCTGTCCAGAGGGCTTTGCGGGGCCATCTTCTTGTTGACAAGTGCCTACATAGCCAGCTTATAACGGAAATGGCCAAAGACGATCCCGAGATTCAGACACTGCTGGATCAAGCCGAGGAATTGTACTCCTCCCTTCTTAGCGGAGAGACGACGCTAGGAGATGCTGCTTGTTCTGAGGTTTTGATCCAACTCGAGACAGTAACGGAGAAGAAGAAATCTGAACTTGCTCAGACCTCAAAGACCAGCAAGTTGTGGCTGAATTATCAGCATATGGTTGGCATGGCAAGAATGTTGATCAAGGCGGATCGTACTGGGTCTTGGTTGATGCATTTGCAGGCAGTGTCCAATTGCCTAACTGTCTTTGCTGCAGCTGGGCACTTCAATTACCTGCGATCTGCTCATTACTACCTGCAGCAAATGAGCAACCTGGAGGAAAAGCACCCAGACGTTTATCGAAAGTTCCGTGATGGTTTTCACGTTGTTCGTAGGAGCAATCAGTGCTGGGCAGGGCTTAGTAGTGATCTTGTCATCGAACAAACATTGATGAGGTCTCTGAAGAGCACTGGTGGTCTAACTCGCAGCAGTGGGATGACCGAGGACATGCGAAACCTTTGGACCTTATCTGCACCTGTAACATCCGAGTACAACATTGCGATGCAGGATTTCACAAACCTAACCTATACTACAAGTCCGCAACACAAAGACTCAACTGAGGCGCGCATCAAAAGAGATGCATCTGATCTCGAGAAAATTCGGATAAAGCTTGCAGCCTGCTCACCCTTCACATCTGATCCTACTCTGAGAAACATTGTCAACGGGATAGTGGCTGGGCCAGATGTGAATGTACATGACTTTGAATCGGTTGGAAACAAGATCATTGAAGATATAATCGGAAAGTCGGCATTTACTTACAAATTCAAGCGGAAAGACAGAGCCAAAACCCTTGGGAATATCTCTGCTGTGAAGATTGCTCCTGATCGTACCATTGATCCTGCCCTTCTGTTCCAGCGTTTCCTTCTGGTGTCAAGGTCAGGAGATCTTTCCCTTGAAGAGGTTTTGACGTATGAACTAAGCCCCTACCCTCCAGCCCTCTTTGAGACCAGGAACATTCTTCGAAAAGCAGACAAACCTCAGCTTGCTCAGGCAATTCGAGACCATGCTGCGGACTTATCAAGTGAGGCTGTGATGAACTCTATTCCCAAAACAGATTGTTACGTGCTTGATGGTGGCTCTTTGCTCCATCGTTTACCGTGGAACAAAGGCGACTCATATAATGCAATAGCTGAGTCTTATGCAGACTTCACTGTGAGACATTACGGACAAGCGACAGTGGTGTTCGATGGCTATGGTGAAGGTCCCTCCATAAAAGACAACACACATCAGAGACGAGGAAATAACCTGCACCCTATTGTTAGTTTCACTGCAGAAACAGAGTTTGCAGGCAAAAAGGACGACTTTTTGTCTCGTGACAAAAACAAGGCAGACATGATTGCTCTCATCAGCACAGCACTAACTAAAAGGGGATGCCATGTCATTCAGTCACCAGGGGATGCAGACATTGATATCGTTAAGGCAACTGTTGAACGATCCCGTCATTGCACCACAACGTTGGTCGGTGAGGATACAGATTTGCTGATCTTGCTCCTTCATTACTCCAGAACAGACAATGAGATCATCTACTTCCGTTCTGATGCAAACAAGCAGTCAAAAGAACACAGAGTGTATAACATTAACCTGTTGAAAGAAACTTTAGGAGACGATGTGTGCAATGAGTTGCTCTTTGTACATGCCTACTCAGGATGTGATTCTACTTCAAGGATTTTCGGCATCGGAAAAAAGTCAGCCTTCCGGAAATTAGTGAAATCTGATCCTGTCATGAAGTCCTGTGCTAGTGCATTCATCCTTCAAAACAAATCTCAAGAGGACATATCAGATCTTGGCAAAGACCTGATGGTTGATCTCTTTGGCGGCAAGTCTAATGATACGCTATCATCACTGCGCCATATCATTTTCACCAAAAAAGTGGCAACTGCTCAAGCATTTGTCACTTCTGAACGGCTCCCCCCAACATCACCTGCAACAATATTCCATAGCCAACGTGTGTACTTTCAAATTATGGTATGGATGGGGATGGCAAATGAAATGAACCCAACTGAATGGGGATGGAAACAGGAAAATGATCAGTTAATTCCAATTATGACCCAAAACAATGCTGCGCCTGACGAACTCTTGAACATTATCCATTGCAACTGTTTGGGGGGATGCAAATCCTCTCGATGCAGCTGCAGACGCTATGGACTCCGCTGCACTGCTGCATGTGGCCCTTGCCAAACTGAAAACTGTGACAATCCAAACAACACTCAAGAGGTCGATACTGAGGAGGAGGATGACACTCAAAACTGAACGCTCTGAAACTTATTCTATGGACAAAGGTGTTTGTGCATTAGGTGACAGCTGAAGGTCATGAGTTCAATTTCATAATGATTCAACAGCTCAGTAATATCCAAAGTTGTCTTAATGTGTTCTTTGCCCCCAAAAACCTGGGGATAGACATCAAGATCATTAAATTTGAGTCAATAGTTATGGACTTGCGGTCATTTGGATGTGTTGGCGGCCATTATTGACGCCATATTGGATTTTTGTGTTACATATAATGGCCCACTTTCATTTTTAATGGTCTTAATGTGTTCCTTGCCCCCAAAAACCTAGGGATAGACACCAAGATCATCAAATTTGAGTTGTTAGTTACATAGTTATGATCATTAAGAGGTTTCGGCGGCCATCTTGGACGCCATCTTGAAAAAAACACTTTTCCGGGGGGTCCTACTTTGGTAAACTTTTAGTATGTTATAACGTACGCTAAACCCTACCAGAATCAGTTGAGAAACCTTTTGTAGCAATTTTTTGGGGGTTAAACTGTATTTTGACCTGACTAGACCATAAGATCTTAAGCCAGCCACCTTTCCCGTTAAGCCAACAGCAGACTTACAGTAAATGATGCGATATAGAAAAACAAATGTAATGGAGTGGAAGCATCCAATAAATGTTAGAAATAATAAACTAAATGCAGTGCATTCCTTCGGCATTTGCTCAATACAACAACAACAACATGCATTTTAAGGCCATTTTCCCTGCTAGAGCGGGGGTTAGCCTTTGCTCAATACACCAACAGATATTACATTTAGCTCTAGTCAGTGTCCTTCCATTAGATGATTACAAAGATATATCTACAATTACAATGATTAATATAAAATTATTACATTTTTGAAATTCACTACTCTGGCGCACTTCCACTCTCGATCAAGCGCGAAAAACAAAGAATTATGATGCAACACCAGTAATACTATCTCCATGACAACATTTATGGTAAAACTGGCTGACCTTCTTGTTGAGGCGCACAACAACTGTGACACCATGCTTTTTGAAGTAAGGAATGTATGCGTCCGGCGCATGTACAGGGTACCCTGGGGCAACAGGAAAAAATTCCAACCTCACTACAAGTAAAAGTACAAAATTAATGAAGAATTACTGTGTAATACATGAACCATGTACAGCAAATCAATCTCTAATCTTGATGCACAAGAGAAGAACTCATCCTTAAGGATGGGTTAATTCCCACAGAATTAGTGTATTTTAGTATGAATTGTACTATCCGCTCCCATCAGAAGCAGTGTTATGCCATGGTGTTCTCCCCCACCCTGAACTACAAAAAAAAAAAATACCACCTAAAACCTGCCCGTGCACACCACGAGTACAACGAGCAGTTTTTACCTTGTGGTTCAGGAGTGTATAGAAGTCAAACAAACAACAAAAACACAAACGCTTCTCCAATTATAGTACGATAAATCCTTATAATAAACTACTGTGGAGTAGAACACTTGGAATTCCATCCTCGGAAATGGCTGATAGCAAGATCTCACAATTATTTTTTTAGAATCAATCATGTTCAAGTTTTTTTTATTATACGGCAAGGATGAGCGAAGCTAGGTCGTTTATTCCCGATATGTGAAACACCCTGCAACTCCGCCTCCAGAAAACAGACCTTTTGGAATGCAGGCTGCATATTCCATCCAATAATCATGTAACTTGGTTTATAAAACTATCCTTAGGCTGCTATGTTGAAAGGTTTGTGTCAATTGCTCAAGCGATTGTAGAGAAAACAAATGTAAAAGTGAATAAAGGTGAAAAAGGAAGGGCGGAAGAAAAAATTAAAATAAAGTGAGGGCCTTGGCCGACGTTCCAAAACATGGTCGAGGATGGTTGTGGATGCCTATTACTAGTTATTATATGAACATAAAATCATTACTACAGTTGTTCAGTAAAGCATAAAGGCCCACTGTCTTAGTCGTTGCCATTATAATTCAGTTTAAGCTTAAAAAAAAAAAACTCAATAAAGTAGAGTTAGCCAAATCTAAATGTCCATCACAAAATGTGGAAACTAAAAACCAACAATAAAACTGCAGGATTTTCCACTTGTTGTTTTAGCCAACCAGTTTTATTATCCCCACACCTTTTGAAAAAAAAAATGGGGGGAATATTGTAATCTGCTCTGTCTGTTTGTCAGTCCATAGTCACGCTATCTCCTCCTAAACGGTTGGGCAGAAATTCAACAAACTTGGTAGTTATGATCACCATATGGCACGAAGGCACAGCGCAGTATCATTTTTAGCCCCACCCCCTGGTGCCTGAGATGGGTCAAAGGTCAAATACCAAATAATGCAATTACAGACGGACACACTTTAAAACATTTTTAATGAAACTTTGTATATATGCAATCCGCATTGGGAAATGCAAGAAATATGTAATGATCTTTTGGATTTGACCCCTGGTTCATGCCCCAGGGGGTGGGGCTTTGAGTCACAAGGGTCAAAATGGGAAGGTAATCAAATAAAACTTTGATATTTGGCCATTCTTAGTGGAGCCTTTTGTCATCTTCAACTTTCAAGGTGGGAAGTGTGGGTATTTTTGATGGCGCGCCATCGACTTCACCCTGGTTGACTTTACGAAAACGAATATACATTTTAGCCAAACCTAAGTTATTTGGGCAGCACTGAAAATGATTCTACTAATATAATAATCATTGAACGAGACAAAGCATTTTACAGTTCATAGAGTGTAAAAAAAAATCAGCTGAGAGATTCTGAATACAACAGGCAGGTTGATGACTCGAAGAGTCTAAGGCAAAGTTGCTGACTTTGCAACCGTGACATTTTGATCGAAAAAAACAAACAAACAAAAAAAACCAATCGGCTTCTAGATTTTGATTGGTGAACCAATTCAGTGACCCAATATACAAATCCTTAAAATTTCAAGTCAATCAGATGAAAATTGCACACAGCTGTAAGGACGAAGGACGGGAACAGTGGTGAGTTTGAGGTGAAGGTGGGAGTGCATCAGGGGTCGGTTGTAGTCTATTTCTATTCTTCTTCTATTTGTCTTCTATTTGTCTTCTTGTCTTCTATTTGTAGCTGTGATGGAGGTGCTGGCTCAGAACGTAAAGGAGGGTTTATGTGGGAGTTGTTGTATGCAGATGATCTGGTGTTGATTGCGGAAAGTATGGATGGACTGAAGGAAAAGATGAACAAGTGGAAGGAATGTATGGAGACAAAAGGTCTGAAGGTGAATATCGGAAAGACGAAGGTGATGGCAAGTGGTAAAGCATGTGGTGAGGTGGAAAGAACTGGGAAGTGGCCCTGTGCTGTGTGCAGGAAGGGTGTCGGAGTGAACTCCATTCAATGTACAATGTGCGCTGAGTGGGTTCATCAAAAATGTAGTGGTCTGAGAGGGTCATTAACCAGTGTGGCAGCTACATTCAAATGTAAGGTGTGCACAGAGGGAGCTGCAGATGGAGAAAATGTTGAGTTGGATCTTGGAGACGGCGTGAAGCTGGAAGGTGTGAAAACATTTTGCTACCTCGGAGACATGCTGAATGGAGAAGGTGGATCAGACTCGGCAACGGTTGCTAGAGTGAGATGTGCATGGAAGAAGTTTCGGGAACTGAGTGGCATGCTGATGAGGAGGGGAGTGTCGTTGAAGCTGAAGGGAAAGGTGTATGCTGCATGTGTGAGAAGTGTTATGAATTATGATTTATGGGAGCGAGACATGGGTAATGAACGTAGAGCAGCAACGAAGGTTGGAAAGGGTGGAAATGCGAATGGTTCGATGGATGTGTGGAGTATCGTTGAGAGAGAGGAAGACAAATGATGAATTGCGAAAAATGATGGGAATAGAGCCAGTGATTGATGCTGTGAAGAGGAACAGGTTGAGATGGTTTGGTCATGTGTTGAGGAAGGATGAAAGTGACTGGTTGAGAAGAGTGATGGAAATGAATGTAGAAGGAAGTAGAGGACGGGGAAGACCGAGAAAGACTTGGCTAAAGATGGTGGAAGAAGAAATGCGGGCAAGGGGGTTAACAAGGAGAGATGCAGAAAATATGGCAAGATGGAGAAGATTGTCATGGGGACCGCAAGGCTAACCCTCGCTCTAGCAGGGAAAATGGCCTTAAAATGCATGTTGTTGTTGTTGTTGTTGTTGTTGTAATCAGATGAAAATTGTTGATTTTATGCAACCTTGACCTTTTGATCTGAAAAAACAAAACAAAACAATCTTCTTCTACATTTTGATTGGTAATCCAATTCAGTGACCCAATATGCAAACTATTAATGTTTCAGGTCAAGTGTTGGAAATGGAAGATTTTGTGATGTTGACATTTGACCTTTGACCAAATTATTAATTTGTCTTCTCCATATTCTCATAATAAAGCTTCATTGAACATTTGATTACAAAGGCTCAAATGGTGAAAAAAAAAAGTTACAGGCCTGACAGAAACACGCAAGCACCGCACTAAACCCCTCCCCCACGCTACTTAATGTGAAACAGTACAATTTAGTCAAGTTTACAATGAGACAAAGTGATTTAATCTACCAATTTATAGACAAAATAGGTAGGAATGGTGGCTATCTTGACAGATTGACATCATTGCTGCCACAGGAAAAATGTGTGACAGCCCAATAGATAAGTCTTCCTTTGAATACGTCCTAGCACAGTGCCAAATTTGATGCTTGTATTATTCAGTGTACAATCCATTCATATATCTGCTGGTCCAAAAGAAAAATCTCGGATTATTGGTGGATACAGAAAGGGAACAATTGTTGACCTCGGCCTTTTCAGTAAAGACAAAGACAATATTCAGATTTCTCCTGAGTAGCGTTCAATATGATTCCTTCCTTCAAGAGCAAAGGTACAGAAAGCGTATGTGTACCAAACACAGAGGCGAGCAGCTGGTGGTAGGCTTTGGAAGATTGTGAGACACTTGAGAGGTATGACCACGGGTGAGTTTGATGTTGGACTCTGGCTCGTCAAAGGATTGATGCACATTTGTTGCGGGGTATGTGGAAAGACATATGGTACCCTCCAATTTGGTTGCCTGAGGGAGATCGTTTGACAAGTCAGATTGGTCTGGTCTCAAATCCACTGTCATATATGTTGGGTCCCTCAAGACTGCCAATGAGACAAACACCTTCACAACTGCAAGATCATAAAAGCCAAGTTGAGCAGAGGAGAAGCATCGGCTCAAAGGGAAGTTTGACGTCACTAAATATAACAAAGTGCAATGTGAATATAACATGAATATAACCATGAATCCAATGCTATTTGAAGATGTGAGATTAGGAATAGACACGGGCTGAGTAAGGGCAGCCATATTGCAAAAGGCCTTCACTGCAATAAAGTGGACGTTAGTTTGAAGATTGAACCGCAACAAACGGGCAAGGTGAGATTTGAAGTCTCCACAGATGAGGAAGAGAGAACATGGGCAGGATACAACAACAACAACAACATGCATTTTAAAGGCCATTTTCCCTGCTAGAGCGGGGGTTAGCCTTGCGGTCCCCATGACAATCTTCTCCATTTTGCCGTATTTTCTGCATCTCTCCTTGTTAACCCCCTTGCCTGCATTTCTTCTTCCACCATCTTTAGCCAAGTCTTTCTCGGTCTTCCCCGTCTTCTACTTCCTTCGACATTCATTTCCATCACTCTTCTCAACCAGTCACTTTCATCCTTCCTCAACACATGACCAAACCATCTCAATCTGTTCCTCTTCACAGCATCAATCACAGGCTCTATTCCCATCATCTTTCGCAATTCATCATTTGTCTTCCTCTCTCTCAACAATACTCCGCACATCCGTCGAACCATTCGCATTTCCACCCTTTCCAACCTTCGTTGCTGCTCTACGTTCATTACCAATGTCTCGCTCCCATAAATCATAACACTTCTCACACATGCAGCATACAACTTTCCCTTCAGCTTCAACGACACTCCCCTCATCATCAGCACGCCACTCAATTCCCGAAACTTCTTCCATGCACATCTCACTCGAGCAACCGTTGCCGAGTCTGATCCACCTTCTCCATTCAGCATGTCTCCGAGGTAGCAAAATGTTTTCACACCTTCCAGCTTCACGCCGTCTCCAAGATCCAACTCAACATTTCCTCCATCTGCAGCTCCCTCTGTGCACACCTTACATTTGAATGTAGCTGCCACACTGGTTAATGACCCTCTCAGACCACTACATTTTTGATGAACCCACTCAGCGCACTGAATGGAGTTCACTCCGACACCCTTCCTACACACAGCACAGGGCCACTTCCCAGTTCTTTCCACCTCACCACATGCTTTACCACTTGCCATCACCTTCGTCTTTCCGATATTCACCTTCAGACCTTTTGTCTCCATACATTCCTTCCACGTGTTCATCTTTTCCTTCAGTCCATCCATACTTTCCGCAATCAACACCAGATCATCTGCATACAACAACTCCCACGGTAAACCCTCCTTTACGTTCTGAGCCAGCACCTCCATCACAGCTACAAATAGTAGTGGACCTAGTACCGCCCACTGATGCACTCCCACCTTCACCTCAAACTCGCCACTGTTCCCGTCCTTCGTCCTTACAGCTGTGCGCGCTCTTTTGTACATTGCCATCACTACTCTGATCAACCATTCCTCCACTCCTAACTTCCTCAATGCCCATGTCAATACTTTGCGTGGAACCCGATCGAATGCTTTCTCCAGATCAACAAACCCAAGAAACAACTTCTTCCTCTTCTCCATGTACTTCTCCTGCAACTGCCTCACAATGAAAAGCGCATCTGTCGTTCCTCTTCCTGGCATGAATCCAAACTGCATTTCGTCGATCTTCACTTTCTTCCTTATCCTCCTCTCCAACACCCTTTCCAATACCTTCATTCCATGCTCCAATAACTTTATCGCTCGGTACGAGCCACACTCCAGAGGGTCACCTTTCCCCTTGTATAGAGGGACGAGGGTACTCAGTTCCCAATCCACTGGAATGCGGCCTTCTTTCACCACCAGATTACAGATCTCTGTCATTCTCTTCACACCCCAACTTCCTGCTGCCTTCAACATATCTCCCACAACTCCCGTCGGCCCTCCCGCTTTTCTACCCTTCATTGCTTTTATCGCTTCCTCAACTTCCTTCTCAGTTATCTTCTCTGCCGGTCCTAAAACTGGGTTACTCTCTATGTTGCCATCCCATTCATTCTCTGTATTCAACAGCATTTCCATATATCTTTTCCATCTTCCTTTAATTCCATCTGGGTCGACAACGATTTGTCCCACTTCATCCTTCAAGCAACTCACCCCCATCACATCACACCTCTCTTTCGCTATCTGCTTTGCAATCCTGAATACTGCTTTCTGACCCTCTTCCGAATCCAAGCGTTCTCCGAACATTTTCCTACATGCCTCCTGCGCCTTTGCTACCTCTTTCTTTGCAGCCTTCCTGGCTGCCTTATAACTTTCATGCTCTGCTGTTTCTGCTCCCGTACCCTTCACCTTCTGCCACTCCTTGAACTTCTTCCTCTTCTTGTCAATCCTCTTTCCAACTTCATCATCCCACCACCATGTTTCCGAGTGCCTCGGTGGTCCTTTTGTCCATCCACATACCTCACCAACGGCTCCGAACAGACAAGCTTTCATTGACATCGAACCACTTTCAAGCTCAACCACATCATCCTCGACCCTACTCAGCCTCTCTTTTAATGCCTCCCTTACTGTCACCTCTTTCAACCTCCACACCTTCATTCTCGGTTGGTACTTCACCCGCCGAGCTCTCCTCGCACCTTTCACCCTTATGTCGCAGACAACCAAGTGGTGCTGTGAAACAGCCTCCTCCCCCGGGATCACCTTTGTGTCCCAGAGGTGCCCCCTATCTCGCCTACGCACCATCAGGTAGTCAACGGTTGTCGTCGACCCACCTGACGTGTATGTAACAAGCTTATTATCCTCTTTCTGGAACTGAGTATTACAAATCAACAAATCAGCTCCATCAGCAAACTCCAAAATCCTTTCACCTTCTCCATTTCTCACACCATATCCGTAACCCCCATGAACTCCGTCAAAACCATCCATACTCCTTCCCACATGTCCATTTAGGTCTCCTCCT
Source organism: Myxine glutinosa (assembly GCF_964187855.1). Taxonomy (NCBI): domain Eukaryota; kingdom Metazoa; phylum Chordata; class Myxini; order Myxiniformes; family Myxinidae; genus Myxine; species Myxine glutinosa. The sequence continues at coordinate 327,724,810 of NC_136261.1, forward strand.
ACCACAACAACTTCCTCATCTTTCACGTTTTCCATCAGCTTCTCTATCGCACACCAGAACTTGTCCTTCTCTTCATCGCTTCGACCAACCTGCGGAGCATATCCCGAGATGACGTTCACCAAGAGCTTTCCAATCATCATTTTCACCATCATCAACCTATCACTCACTCTAGTCACACTCACCACACTGTCTACAAACTCCTCAGAAAACAGGACACCAACACCATTCACGCCCTCCAGGCACCCTTGCCACACAAACTTGTATTTCTGTCCCTGCCTACGCTTCACCATTCTCACACCACTTCCCTTCCATCTCGTCTCTTGCACACAACATATGTCCACTCTTCTTCTGACCAATACTTCCACCACTTCTCCTGATCTCCCTGTCATTGTCCCTACATTCCATGTCCCAAACCTCAGAAACCGATCTCCACTTCGGGCTGTACCCTGCCCACATGTAGTTGTAATTGTCATGGTTCTCTTTTTGAGGCAATGTTTTTATGGCCGGATGCCCTTCCTGACGCCAACCCTCTTAGTCGCCTCTTACGACACGCAGGGATACGGCGTACCTATTCTTATCCAGGGTACACACTGGGAAACGTTTAAAACATGGAAATTCTGGGGGGTGGGGGGGGCGGCGTCAGCATCACGGCTGCGGTTTAAACATATTTAAATAAATATTTAAACAAAACCATGAAAAACAATCTGGGAAAAGCCTCTAAGTGAGAACGTGGATTTGAGAAAGCAGGAGCACAGGTGAAAGAAAAACGAGATATAGGGGGCTGGGCACAAGTCGAGACGAGGAGGCCGCACGAGACACCAGGCCGCACGAGGCGCACGAGGCGCGAACGAAGAAACGACTAATTACACACAAATTTGCAACTACAAAACCAAAACCAAATAGGATGACAGCAAATGGCAGGATGACAAATGGCAGGATGATGGCAGGATGACAGCAAATAATCCACGTTTGAAGAAAGATCCTACTAAATGGAGTCATTTCACATCACAGGCATGTGCCAATGCACACAGTAAACATTAATCTGTGTTCTACCATCAATTTCCCGATATTGATCTCTGTGTCAGTCCACTGACCCACCCTATCATCATGTGTGCACACACAGGGGAGCACTACCTCCATTACGTGCTGTCACGCCAAACCGGCCTTACCAATTTTTTAAATCACAAATCCGAAATTGATGCCAAATGATGTTTATGGGCACCCCTATTACCCACGTTCCCTTTCCTTTCTGCAGCCCATCCAATCAGGTGCATTGTCTGCCTCTGTCTCCCTATTGATCTTTGACCATGTGTTAGTCTGTGAACCTGCTGCCCTCTGTCGTTTAGATTTACCATGATCTCGGATTTCTGTATACAAAATAAATGTAAAAATTTTAAACCTGAGCTTGTCTTAAAATCCAACTCGTTTTCTAAATATTTCATGAGAATTTCATCTTTCAAAAGGAATGTAGATAGAACATCTGGGATAAAATACATGATTTAACTGCCTTCTTGGGAATCAACAACTTGCATTTTATATAAAGAAACAAAATCCAACTGAATTAGTGGCAGAGAGTTCATAGAACACGTTACTTTGCACAGTGTTTAAGATATATGTACTTCAATTGAAACTAGAACGCCACTCAGTAGAGCGCATACTCCCGCCGTGGGTTTAGTTGGAATAATGCGCTTTGTTTAACATCCCCTCTCCCCAAAACAATAAATGAAAAAGAAAGTAGGCCCGAACTGTCAGAGAATTTATTTTGATATATCTCGGAATTAGAGGAGAAAAACATCATTAAAGAATAAGAATAAAAGCTTTAATGCAGTAAAACAGAAAAAATCTTTCCCAAAAAAATTTCCAAAATAAATTCCTGGATCCGGAATAATATCCTGAGCTTCACCAAAAGTAATCAATTCTTCCTTATCCCAAGGGCATTCATTCCACCAACTTTCATCCAAATCCGTTCAGAACTTTTCCAGATATCTTGTTCACAAACACACGAACATACGAACACACACACACACACACACGGACGGACACAATCGAATACGTTACTCCCTAGCGGGAGTAATAAACCTGAACATCGCAGGGCCAGAACCAGAATTATTTATTTGGTCTGGGAAGCCCATGCGATGTTTCTTCTTCTTCTGCCTATCACAACCCTGGGTGAATATGCGATCTTTTTTTTAAAAGTTGGAATTTTGCCAAATCTATATATATAAAACACAGTTTGTGTGTGTGTGTGCGTGTGTAATGTTACCGATAGACTCTGAAACGGAGAGGCTCACGTGCTTGATATTTGGCATAGACATGGCCATTGAGCCTGGGACGAACATGGCTGAGACCATATTTGACGAGATCCATATTTTTTATTCATATTTACCTCAGCGCATTTCAGCGAAGTACCCGCTAATCTCAGCCAGTGCGAGCAGCTCGCTGATTCGCTCAGAGCGATCACGTGATGTTCCATCCCGTCACACGTCACACGTTTGCACGTGATTCAGGGCGAAAAGGCATTGCGTTTTTCACCTTTATGCGACCGTGTTTTGTGTCGATTTTGTGCGATATGAATTAAATTTTAATTCATATTTCGTGTTTACGAATTCGAATACGAAGGATTTCCCCTTTCCCCTTTCGATTTCGAATACGAATCGAATACGAGCTTGAGTCGAGAGGGCGAATGTACGGGTTGGGAATGTACGGGTCTCCCCTCCCCCACCCGGCAATGCCGGATTGCCGGGTACTTCTGCTAGGATCACGTGATGTCCCAACTTTGCCGCCATAATCTCACAGTTATGCGTTCGCACGTAATTCAGTTTTTTCACATTTCAGCGAGGAACATTGCCATTCACACCACATAGGTTTTTTTTCACTTTCATCTGATATTTGTGATTTATTTCAAACAAACTGTATTTCCCATCTACACGGCCATGTATTCCTATTAACGTTATGTTGAAGGAGCTGGGCTCCAACGCGAGTTGAAAGAATTGACGCGACCAAAGATGGAAATTCGTCCGAGTAGGTTTAATAAATGTATCACACTCGGGTACTCTGAAAAGCCCGTTTATCGGGCAGCAATATATATACACATTTATGTCGGGAAGTTTGCCCGGCAAAAGCTATACCGGGCATGCCCGGGTATCAAGGGCGAGCCTTGGAAAGGCGAGTCTGGACCTGCCCGGGCGTGTTTGGCTGCGGCCTGGCAAGTCGAGGCTGGGCGTGCCCGGGCGCTCTGGACGAGCACTGGAAAGGCGAGAGCGGGCATGCCCGGACGCTCTGGGCGAGCCCTGGAAAGGCGATAGAGGGCATGCCCGGACGCTCTGGGCGAGCCCTGGAAAGGCGATAGCGGGCATGCCCGGACGCTCTGGGCGAGCCCTGGAAAGGCGATAGCGGGCATGCCCGGACGCTCTGGGCGAGCCCTGGAAAGGCGAGAGCGGGCATGCCCGGGAAAGATGAGACCGGGCGTGCCCGGGAGGTTCGGGCGTGCCCGGGAACAGTGAGTCCGGGCATGCCCGGGAGAGGCGCGTCTGGCCGTGTTCTGGCCGGTGCAAGGCGATTGTGTGCATCCAGCGGTAACCGCTACAATGTAAAGTACATAAATTGTGTGGATTACATCATTTCTGGATGTGATCTTGCCAGTAACCATCTATATCCCTCCCCACCCCTTCCCTCCTCCCCCTCCCTTTCCCCCCTCCCCTTTCCCCTCCCCTCCCCCTCCCTTTCCCCCATGCCCCTCCCTTTCCCCCCTACCCCTTCCTTTCTGCCCTACCCCTTCCCCATCCCCCTCCCTTTCCCCCATGCTTCTCCCTTTCCCCCCTACCCCTTCCTTTCTGTCCTACCCCTTCCCCTCCCCCCCCCAAAAAATGAACATTGAAGACGACGCTGCTAAAAAAAAATACACCGCTCTAACGCATAACCACGAGTTTAAACTACATTTACAACAAATATGAAAACTATTTTCATATCACAATGTTAAATATAGAATATATAGAAGATAATGTTTAAAAAAAATGAGCCCTATCTTCCAATGGTAAAAAAATCCTTCAAAAAATTCCTGGATCGGGAATAATATCCTGAGCTTCACCAAAAACTAATCAATTCTTCCTTATCCCAAAGGCAATCGCCAATCATCCCACCAACTTTCATCCAAATCCGTTCAGAACTTTTCCAGATATCTTGTTCACAAACACACAAACACACACACACAGACACGAGTGAATGCATTACTCCCTGGCGGGAGTAATAAAATGATGATCTTTAAAGGTTGTTAAAAAATTCCGGAAGTTCAGCGTGATTGAAGCAGTCTTATACATCACCCTGATACACACCCTTATTCAACAGGTCCAAGTACTGCTAACCTAGAGGTTATTGAAAGTGACAAGAAGGCGATTTGTGTCTACAGTATTAAAGTACAGTCGGACCTCAATGTTGGTGCCCAAACATTCACAGACCCCGTGTATTCGCAGTTTATAGCATGTGACCTACTTCTCCATTCACGCTTCGCGTATTCACAGAATTTTTTTTTTTTTTGAAACATCAGGACTGGTCTCCTACATCCACCACCGCTGATATCAATTCAGCCTGGGAATTATTCTACAGAAACCTCTCAAATATGCACAGATTCATCCCATCTCTCCAATGATCTTACCCATCCTCCCACTCTTGGTACTCTGAATCATGTGGTGAAGCAGTTGCTTTAAAACAACTTGCATTCTCCTTCTGAAAGGCAAATCCAACTGAAGACAACCTCAGATCATTCAACAAAGCTCGCAACAAGTATGTATACGCGAGAGAGAGAGAGAGAGAGAGAGAGAGAGAGAGAGAGAGAGAGAGAGAGAGAGAGAGAGAGAGAGAGAGAGAGAGAGAGAGAGAGAGAGAAAGAGAGAGAGAGAGAGAGAGACAGAAAACATCTGAAGAATGAGCTTTCAAACTTGTCTCCCTCTAAAACTTGGTGGCGCCTTGTCGAGACTTGCATCCTCTGCCCTCTCCGTGCTTCGTCCCCCTCAGGTATCTAGAGGATGCATGTGGTCCACCAGAAACCCCCTCCCAGTGAAACTGCCTAAATCCAGAACGCATGTAGTCCACCAGCTACCCCCACCTAGTGAAACTGCCTAAATCCAGAACCATTGATCATCTCCAATCATTTATTCCCTTTTTCCCACCTGTGGAACAACCTTCCATACCTTCCTTCCTTCCATACCTTCCATACCATACCTTCCTTCCCTTCCTGTGGAACAACCTGGAGATCTCGCGAGATCTTGTCGGGGCAGTCACGGTTTTTCGAAGCTGTTCCACGATCTTCACGCACGCTCGAAGTTAATTGTCACATTTGTATTTTTGTCGAAACTGTATTTATCTTACGTGTGTGTACCTTTTGCGTGTCCCTCGGAAGATTTATCGGTGTTAATCTTTCATACCTGTAAAAAATAGTCGAGTATTTCGTGCCACGCGGCCACGCGGCCTAGTTGTTGAAGCTTCCGCCCTTGAGGCCTGGTTCTCTCCGGGCATCCAAAGCGGTTATTTTTTCATTCGTGTGTTTGTCAAATTTCAACTCGTTATTTTATCGTCCATGCATTATTGTTTGATTATATAGTTAGTTTTGGTTTGAATTTCCTGTAACTCGTAATTAATTAATCGTGTTCTGCTCCGCATGTGCGGCCTTGTAGTTGTACCCCCGTCGGTGTTTTGTTAACTTAAGCGTGTTTTGCTTGGCTCTTAGTTTTTTCCCTTCTACCCCGAACATAATACTCTGTCTAACGTTCTAAATCCACACCCTCCCCACTCCCCCCCCCCCCCAAAAAAAAAAAAAAAAAAAAAACGAAAAATATTTATTTTCCTTTCTCCACGTGTACTGTTGTCTCATCCTGTATTTTCTGTCCAGGTGTGCTGTTCGCCCCGCCCCCATTATCTCCTTGCCATCCACCTTTTGCCCTGTTCACGTGACTCGTGGTGGTCCCTCTCGGCTCTCCCCCCGTTGGTATTTTGTGCATATAAGATTGTTCACGGTTCTGTTTAAATATTATTTAAATATGTTTAACCTTTCCCCTTCTAATTCAGTGTTTTATTCAGTGGTATATTACAACACGCTGTTTTTCTTCCTATTTAAAAGGCTTTTCTCAATTTCCTCTCCAACTCATTCCACTTCAAAAAAAAGAAATTCAATATCTTATACGTCTCCCTCACTACATGGTCTAAATTCACATTCATTCCATCCCTCCTCCATCGTTCTGAATCGGATTGCTAACTTGAAAATCACAACAAACCCAATTTGTAATCAATGTTCGTCTTTCATTAATCATCCACTTTCTAAACTCCCCTCTTGCCCCTCCCATCCAAATCCCCCCCCTTGCACCTACACTCCTAAACTCCCCCCTTGCCCCTCCACTCTTAAACTCCCCCCTTGCCCCTCCACTCCTGAACTCCCCCCTTGCCCCTCCACTCCTAAACTCCTCCCTCTCTCCTCCTCACCCACAGGAGTACCTCTGTCTACGGCTTCCTCTCCGCTCCCACCTTTTGTTCATATGTGTTCTGTACCGTCCCCCAAACAGTGATGACTCCATCTACATTTCACTGTCTGACAACATGGACCAACTTCTATCCACTCATCCCAACTCTCTCTTCCTCATATGTGGTGACTTCAACTGTCATCATGCCACCTGGTTGGGTGTGGCTTCCTCTCTCACCAGTCATGGCACCTCAGCAAAGGACTTATGTGACTCACTGGGATTGACACAATCTGTCAATTTCCCGACCCGGATCTCAGCCAATGGAGTATCTTCTCTTCTTGACTTGGTTATGACAAACTTCCCTGCTAATGTCTGCTGCTCTTCTTCTGCTCCAATCGGTTCTTCTGATCATGTGCTTGCCAAAGTGGACATTTGTGGCCCTGAATGGGTTTCTCTCATCTCCTCTTCCTGTTCAGGCTGGAGTTCCCCTAGGTAGTGTTCTGGGCCCTGTGCTTTTTCTGGTCTTCATCAATGATCTCTCTGACTCTCTTGAAAATCCTCTCTATCTCTTTGCTGACGACTCTACTCTCTGTCGCTCCATTCCTCATCCCTCAGATCGGCAGTCTGCAGCCTCCTCACTCTCTGCAGATCTGGACAAAATCACAGACTGGGCATCCAAATGGAACATGTCTTTCAATCCTGATAAATCTCACACTCTTACGATGTCTCTCCGAAAAGACCGACTGGACAACCCTCCCATCCACTTTCTGAATAATCCTCTCCAAGAAGTTCTGTCACTCAAGCTTTTGGGTCTCACTATTTGCCATAATCTTTCCTGGGAAAACCACATTTCAAATCTGGCCTCCAAAGCCAGTCGCCGACTGGGCATCCTCCGTCGTGCGAAGTCCTTCCTTGGCACACCTGAGTTCCTCACCACATACAAGGCTTTCATCCGCAGCTCGATGAAATACTGCTCTCCCCTCTGGTCTGGTGCTCCTGCCTCACACCTAGCTCGTCTTCACGCTGTTGAAACCAAAGCGTTCAGAATCATTGGAATCTCCCGCGATGAAGCTATCTCCAAGGGCCTTTCACTCACTCACCGCAGGCAGGTTGGTGGTCTTTCCGTCTTCTACCGACTCCTCTCTGGCCTTGCCCCCCCCAGCTCTCTCTGGGCTCTGTCCCCCAAATATTCCTACAGGTCGCACAAGATCTGCCTGCAACCCTCTTATGGTTAAACTGCCAAAATCAAGACTTTCTGCTCACCTTCACTCCTTCATTCCTCTTTTCTCCCGCCTCTGGAACAAACTCCCTCACTCTCTTCAATCCCACTCCACCCTCAAGGTCTTTAAAACAGCTGTTCACCACCATCTCTTATCCTCCCCCATCCAAAACCTTGATCTTTTCTACCCCCGCTAATTTCGGTCCCCTTGTGTTTTATACCTCTCCCCCCCCCTTCCCATGCCTCCTCCCCCCAAACCCTCTCCCTCCCACACTTCTCCCTGCTCTCAAATGTTGTGGTTGTGTGCTTCCCCTTCTCTCCCCATCTTGTCTTCCGCTCCCTCTTTTTGTATATTTTGTTTGTCTGGTTGTTTTGTTAGTGAAATAAATGTTAGCTCTTTCACGAGCCTCGATTCAGTATACAAAAAAAAAAAAAAAAAAAAAAAAAAAAAATCTCTGGCCATTCTCAGAGAGCCTCCTCAGCGTCGACGAGTCTGGCATTTCACTCAGGCCGACTGGGACGGTCTTCAAGCAGCCATCAATCGTCTGGATTGGTCTCCCATCTCCACTGCCTCTGACATCAATTCTTCCTGGGAATTCTTCCAAAGCAAACTGATCTCTCTCATGCACAGATTTATCCCATCTCGCCTTCAGTTGTCTTACCCTTCCTCCCGTCCATGGTACACTGAATGTTGTGGTGAGGCAGTTGCCCTGAAACAACTTGCCTTTGCCTCTTGGAAGGCTAATCCAACTGAAGGCAATCTCAGTTCCTTCCACCAAGCTCGGAACAAGTGTGTGTCTACCCTCAGGAGTGCCAGGAAGCACTATCTCTCCTCACTCAAGAATGAACTCTCAAACCTGTCTCCTTCCTCCAAATCCTGGTGGCGTCTGGTCAAATCCGTTTCTGGTGTTTGTTCCCCCTCCATCCCCTCCCTTACCTCAAATGGCCACACAGTTGACATCGCACGTGACAAAGCCGAATGCCTCAACTCTGTGTTTGCCTCAAAATCCTTAGTCCCAAACCCATCTCTCTCTGTTCCCACCTTTCCCAGTCGAACCCAACTGCTCCTGGACTCTGTGTCCTTCTCTCCTGACAAGGTGGAGTTTTTGTCAAACCTCGACTCTGATTCTGCAACTGGACCAGACGGCATCAGCCCACGGGTCCTAAAATCCTGCTCTGCTGCTCTATCTCACCCTCTCTCTGTTCTTTTCACCCTATCTTTTGCTCAAGGTCATCTGCCAGCATCCTGGAAATCAGCAAACATTACCGCTTTACACAAAAAGGTGCAAAAACAGATCCTTGCAACTACAGACCAATCAGCCTGCTCCCAATTATCAGCAAAGTCATGGAATCCATCATTGCTTCGGATATGAAATCTTTCCTCTTCTCCAATGGCTTGATCTCTGATCATCAATTTGGTTTCAGACCAGGTCACTCTACTCTGGACATGCTGCTTCTGCTGTCTCAACAATGGATGGAGGTCCTCAATGCCAAACAGGAAATCAGAGCTGTCTCCCTTGACATATCACGTGCCTTCGATACGGTCTGGCACCCAGCTCTGCTCACCAAACTCTCCTCCTATGGTATCCATGGAAATCTCCATGCATGGCTTGCGGACTTCCTCTCTGGTCGTAGTCAACGTGTGGCCCTGAATGGATTTCTCTCATCTCCCCTTCCTGTTCAGGCTGGAGTTCCCCAAGGCAGTGTGCTGGGCCCTGTGCTTTTTCTGGTCTTTATCAATGATCTCTCCGACTCTCTGGAAAATCCTCTCTATCTCTTTGCTGATGACTCCACTCTCTGCCGCTCCATTCCTCTTCCCTCAGATCGGCAGTCTGCAGCCTCCTCACTCTCTGAAGACCTGGACAAAATCACAGACTGGTCAAACAAGTGGAACATGTCTTTCAATCCTGACAAATCTCACACTCTTACTATGTCTCTCCGAAAAGATCGACTGGACAACCCTCCCATCTACTTTCTCAACAATCCTCTCCAAGAAGTTCTGTCGCTCAAGCTTTTGGGTCTCACTATCTGCCATGATCTTTCTTGGGAAAACCACATTTCCAAGCTGGCCTCCAAAGCCAGTCGCCGACTGGGCATCCTCCGTCGTGCGAAGTCCTTCCTAGGCACACCTGAGCTCCTCACCACATACAAGGCTTTCATCCGCAGCTCAATGGAATACTGTTCTCCCCTATGGGCTGGTGCTCCTGCCTCGCACCTAGCTCGGCTTCACGCTGTTGAATCCAAAGCTTTCAGAATCATTGGAATCTCCCGCGATGAAGCTATCTCTGAGGGCTTTTCACTCACTCACCGCGGGCAGGTAAGTGGTCTTTCTGTCTTCTACCGACTCCTCTCCGGCCTTGCTCCCCCAGCTCTCTCTGTGCTCTGTCCCCCAAATATTCCTACAGGTCGCACAAGATCTGCCAGCAACCCTCTGATAGTTAAACTGCCGAAATCTCGGCTCTCTGCTCACCTTCACTCTTTCATTCCTCTTTTCTCCCGCCTCTGGAACAAACTCCCACACTCCCTTCAATCCCACTCCTCCCTCCAGGTCTTTAAAACAGCTGTTCACCACCATCTCTTATCTTTCCCCATCCAAAACCTTGATCTTTTCTACCCCCACTAATTCACCCCAGATCCACCTTGTTTTACATTCCAACGTCTTTCCTGGAAGTCCTGGCAGTGTCCATATGTTTTATACCTCTCCCACCCCCCCCCTTCCCATGCCTCCCCCCCCCCCCCCCCCCAAGCCATGTCCCTCCTTACAGATCTCTCGATGTCCCTGCTCTCAGATGTTGCGTTTGTGTTCCTCCCCCTCTCGCCCCATCTTGTCTACCGCTCCCGATGTTATTTGTTTTATGTGTCGGTTTGTCTGTTTGTCTTTCTGTGTGATTAATGTTCGCTCTTTCACGAGCCTCGATCTTGTATACAAAAAAAAAAAAAAAAAAAATACTCTTCAATTTCATTCTTCCCTCCAGGTCTTCAAGACAAGCTGACAGCCACCATCTCAAGTCATCCCCCATCCAAAATAATGATCTTTTCTACACCTGTTAAACAACCCCCACTCCTCCCAAACATTTTGCTTATGTATCCATCTTGTTCACCCCTTATGTTCCTCCCTTACCCCTCATAGTTACCTAATCTCTTGTTTGTCCGACTCCGTCTAATTTCTCCCTCCGCCCTGCTGTTGGTGTTTCCCCTTTCTCTTGCTGTTTCCCTTGTTATGTTGTGTCCTGATTTGTTCTACCATAGCTCTTCCACAAGCCTGGACCATATAGTAAAAAGACAAGTCCGACTGTATACAATTCAATTTAAATAAAATAAAGATTGTAAAAGATGTATAAATTAATTAATTCTGGGTTTTACCACCATTGATGCAGTACCTATTACACCACCACATTACATTAGTTATTCGTGCCTGTTGTATGTGCCTTTTATGACATCCTTAAAACAGTACGTTTCCTGCCTGGAATGATTTTTAATTTTGTTTGTCTGCCAGGCAGGAAGACAGAGTAAAAACATTCTCACTCCTTTCTGCGCATGTGCGATCGGGACACATTCAGAGACAAAGTACTGTTAAATGGCAGCCTTGTTTTCTGATTCATGTTCCGATTCATGTTCAAAATATAACATTAAATTAAAACAATATCGTTCCTTGATCATAAACTGACATTTGTGGACAGACGGAGTGACGGACAGGTGTGAAACAATTGCTTAACCCCACTTTTTGCTTCGTGTGTGAGGGGTAACAGCCCAAAGAGTAGTCAACTGCGACTAGGATACTCTGCTATGTCAAACAGCCCTGATTTATCTGCAATAATTAAAGAATTCTACCTGCAATTTTGTTAATCTATATAATAAAGCAGGAGTGTCTGTCTGTCTGTCTCTCTGTCTGTCTGTCTGTCCCCAAACCACTCCCTCAGTTTTGGGGCTAGCCCCACCAAACTTTCTGTGGAACCTTTTGGGGTCCCAGCGGGTATCCTAACGTGGGTGGGAGATTTCATAAATTTCTCAATAAAATTATGATTTTGAGTTTCCACTCGTACGAAATTGCTCCCTCTCAGCATGTAAACAAATTCAAGGGTTTGGCATTAACAGTTTCGCCATTTACTGCATGTGCAAACAAATCCACTGGTTCGTTAATATCTCAATACAATTGAGATTTTGCGTTTCCACCCGTACAATGCCGATCATTCTCAGAGTGTAAACATGTAGCCACATCAATTTACCTTTGATGTGATACTATACAAATATGCTTGAGCTGTGGTTGATCAAGGGATTTCCCGTACCGGGTGGGGCTGGAGGAGAGACGAGTGGGTTTGTCGGCTGTTGTATTTAATAAAATAATTGATTTGGATTTCAACCATCTTGGACACCTTTTCACCACAAAATAAATTGGTGACCCCGGCATGATCCAAATGGATGGGCATAGAGTTATATTATTAGCATGCAACCAGTCGCTGGGAACGACCAAGCAGCCATGCTTTTCATGGTCGCTCAACCAGCCTCTTTCATGGCAGTGGTTTTTGATAAAGCTGCCAACATTCTGGCCTAAGCACCTGCAGCTGTGTTTTACTCAAGTCGAAGCGCAATTCGACACCGGGAATATTACTACCGGGTCTACGCGGTTCAAATACATTGTTGGCTCCATGTCACCAGAATATGCGATGGAGGTGGGAGATACTGCAATACAACCTCCAACAAATAACATACACGATTTTGAAGGCCACGCTAATAAAGTGCACAACTCCCTCTGAAGCATCGGCGGTTTCAACAAACACATTTGGGGCTACAGAAATTTCTCAATGCAATGAAGATTATCGGGTTCCTCCCGTGAGAAGCCGCAATTTTTCCCTCACATTTGCGGATTCAACATTTGCAGTTTCGCAATTGACCGCGTAAAGAAACATTACCCACCTTCTGGTGGGGTCAGCTGAAGTAAGTTTTTTTTTTTGCCCAACTCATTCACGAACAGGCTGTCCGTGGTTGACGTTTGACCAAAGGTGTCACAGGAATGTGGAATTTATTGTTTCATGGTTTGGCATTCGCCATTTCCGCATTGCACGTTTGCCTTTGGCCTCCCACAAATGCATAGCACAGGTACCTCCGTTAGTGGAGCTATAGAAATGCTAAATTTTGAATGACTGAATGTTCAAGTGCGAGGGGTTTCTTTCTTTCCAATTTTGAATGACTCATTCTTAGCCAAAAGGGTAATGATGAAGGGCTTAGCCATAATATAAAACCAAGGCAGCCAACATCAAAATATTGTCAGTGCACACAGTGAAAAGACAAATATAAGACAAATATCATGATGTGGACAAATGGATGACAGCAGACACTATTTTTTAAGGACATAAGGAGTATAATGAACAACATGTCAAATTCCAAGGAAGGACAACCTGATCCTTACCATTTTCAATTTTACTCTTTGGGTGAGGTCCACTGAATGCCAGAAATCGAGAAGGGACGATCCAGTTTAAATCTCCACTTTCCACTTTCTATGCAAGGAAAAAATGGAAAGGCAAAGAAAGAGCGAGTTGCCAAAAAACGTCATAAGAAAAGACAAGAAGAAGAAAAACCTTAATATAAAACTGATGCAAAAAAGTCCTTAAAGCTGAAAGATAGCACGTAAAAATGTGAAAACTCCATTATCGTCCGGCAGCTAAGCTAAATATAGCATAACAATTGTGCATTTTGTGAGGAAAGCACCAAATTTGGCACACTAGTAGACTATCATATTATGAAAAGATCTGGATATTGGGCCATCTCAGATTCAGCCCCTGATGGCTATGGCAGCCATTTTTCAAAATGGCCGCCAGCAGTTACTGTTATGATACATATCTGCTTTACTGGAGAGTGGAGAGGAATGCAGGTTGACAGTGAAGGTTTATTTACTAATAAAGGTCCAATAATGGTCAAAGAAAGTGACAATTTGATTTGGTTGAGAAAAAAAAGTTAAAGTGGACTAATTAGTCTAATTAAGACACAGATTCTGAATGAAAACCAATGATAAACATACATAGCACCATTGGCTTGGCACCTGGTAGTAGAAGTGGCAATAGTATTTATGACTATGGGCGAGGAGAAAACCGGTTTAATTCATAACTAATTTATCCTACTCTCTAAATTCCCAAAAGGTGCTTTGGTGCATGAACTTTGACAACTATATCAGGAGAAAATCGACCCTTAATTCTGTCTATGTATGTGTGGGCATGTGTGTGTTAACAATTACATTGTGTCATTGCAGGTCCTGATGGTGGTGGTTGCTGGTGAACAGAAGATGCATGTAGACTAATGGTGGTGGTTGCTTATGAACAGAAGATATAGCCTAGTGTAACATTGAACAACTTGACCATGTCCAAGAGCTTCCAATTGGTTGGCCTTGAGCATCCTGTCCCATCAACATCAACGCACCCAACTCAGACTAACTGGAAGCTGTGTATCATTTGCCAAGAGGACAAAGCAGAGTCTCTGACATGTCCTCCACAGTCCAAGCGAAAAGACTCTGGGAGTGGGTACAGTTCACTCGCAGCCAATTTGATCAGATTCAGTGAGCTTGGACAACTTCCAGGAACACTTCAGTTGGAAAAACTCAATGAAGGGTATGGCATTGAAGCGGCCATGGTTGCAAACAATGCTTTGTACCATCAAACATGCAAGCTCAAATATAACAATACAAAATTGCAAAGAGCAGAAAAGCGAACACTCATGACAGAAGGAGAGATCCATGACGTACCAGATGCGTGCAAACGCACCAGATTTCATTCAAGATCATCAAGTACAGAGAAGGCCCAAGAAGCCCAGTGTTTCTTCTGCAGACAACCTGCAGGAACCGATGGTCTTCACGAAGTTGCAACATTTCAAATGGACAGTAAAGTTCGAGACTGGACAGCCCTTCTTGAAGACACAGAACTGCTCGGTCGACTCAGTGCCGGGGACATGGTCGCCCAGGAAGCCAAGTACCATAAGAAGTGCTTATCAGTGCTGCACAACCGTGTTAGAAAGGCCCAGTCTGAGGGACCCAAGTACAAAGACAAGGAGGGAGAAGTATCAAGTATTGTCTTCGCCGAACTGGTCCTCTACATAGAAGAAGCTAGGCTAGATGAGGAGACAGCACCAGTGTTCAAGTTAGCTAATCTCGTAGAGCTCTATCAGTCCAGAATGGAACAGCTAGGGGTTAAGCTCGACACAAGGGTCCACTCCACACGACTGAAGCAGAGACTCCTTACCCAGTTCCCTGACATGCGCGCACACACAAAGGGGAGAGACGTCCTGCTGGTATTTGAAGAAGACGTTGGGGCTGCTCTCATCAAAGCCTGTGAGCTGGACAGTGATAATGATGTGGTCCATCTTGCACGTGCTGCACAGACCATGCGCCGCCACATGTTTGAAGAAGCTAAGCCCTTCAACGGATTCCTTGAAGGATGCCAAGAAGAATCTGTGCCATCACTGCTGCTTGCCCTGGTGAGCATGGTCCTAGAGGGTCCCAGCATTAAGGATCAGATGGCAGACACAACCCCTGCAGCACTTGCCATTGCCCAGATGCTGAAGTTTAACTGCATCAAGCACAAGCAGGCACATCACACCACAGGACCCGTAACTGCCAGGCACAGTGCTGCACAGGAGACCCCAGTTCCCACATATGTAGGGATGATGTTGCACGCTCACACACGAAAGAGGGAGTTAGTAGACAGGTTGTCACACCCTGGGCATGTCACACCTGGGCATGCCGGCGTTCTCCAGCTCTCAGCTCAGATGGGGAACAGTGCCTGCCAACAGTTTCACAGAGAACAAGTGGTCTGCCCCCCAAAGATGCGCAGCAATGTCTTCACAACGTCAGCCATAGACAATATCTACCACAATCCCAGTTCAATGGGATTTCTTTCGGAAGAGAGTGAGGTCTGTTCAACCAGACCACAATCTTTGTCATTATGGGGTATTGAGTGTAGATTGATGCGGGAAAAAATGAATTTAAACGATTTCAGCATAAGGCTGCAACAAAACAAAATGTGAAAAAAGTGAAGGGGTCTGAATACTTTCTGAATGCATTGGATGTGGATACCAAAATATTTTTTGATTTCAACAATTTTCTGGAAGAAATGGTGCATTATTTGAATTTGCAGACTTCCCCTGCCGGTTTTGCCAGCGAGGTTGCGTTTTTTTCCAATATGTCCATGCTCTCCACGCTATCAAGGTTAAGTAATTGTTCCCATTTGTATTTTTGTCGAAAGTGTATATTTATTTTACGGTGAAGGTACCGACTGTGTGACTCAAGGAAAATCTCGGTGTAAATCGTGCACACCTGTATAAAATCGTAGGTTATTTCCTGCCGTGTTTTTGAAGCCTGGTATTTTAAGTTTCCTGCCTTGAGGCCTTGTTGTCTTCTCAGCAGTTGTTTGTGGTCAATTTACTTTCATTCTTTTTGATTTTCCCAGTCTTCCTTTCACGCCATACTTCCCCGAACATCTTACCCTTCGTTTAAAATCTTAATATTGAAAAAAAAAAAATTCCTTCTTTGTTCTTGTTCATTCGTTCTTCGACCACGTGTTTGACCCCCATTTCCCCAGATCGTTTTCACGGTTTAGTTGTTTTTTTTTGTATACTGAATCGAGGCTCGTGAAAGAGCTAACATTTATTTCACAAACAAATCAACCAGACAAACAAGATATATAAAAAGAGGGAGCAGAAGACAAGATGGGGAGAGAAGGGGAAGCACACAAACATAACATTTGAGAGCAGGGAGATGTGTGGGAGGGAGAGGGCTTGGGGAAGGAGGCGTGGGAAGGAGGCGTGGGAAGGGGAGAGAGGGGGGTGGGAGAAGTATAAAACACAAGGACACCAAGGACTTCCAGGACAGAAGTTGGTATTTCAAAAAAGTGGATTTGGGGTGAAATTAGCGGGGGTAGAAAAGATCAAGGTTTTGGATGGGGGAAGATAAGAGATGGTGGTGAACAGCTGTTTTAAGGACCTGGAGGGTGGAGTGGGATTGAAGAGAGTGAGGGAGTTTGTTCCAGAGGCGGGAGAAAAGAGGAATGAAGGAGTGAAGGTGAGCAGAGAGTCTTGATTTTGGCAGTTTAACCATAAGAGGGTTGCAGGCAGATCTTGTGCGACCTGTTGGAATATTTGGGGGACAGAGCCCAGAGAGAGCTGGGGGGGCAAGGCCAGAGAGGAGTCGGTAGAAGACGGAAAGACCACCAACCTGCCTGCGGTGAGTGAGTGAAAGGCCCTTGGAGTTAGCTTCATCGCGGGAGATTCCAACGATTCTGAACGCTTTGGTTTCAACAGCATGAAGACGAGCTAGGTGTGAGGCAGGAGCACCAGCCCAGAGGGGAGAGCAGGATTCCATTGAGCTGTGGATGAAAGCCTTGTATGTGGTGAGGAGCTCAGGTGTGCCAAGGAAGGACTTCGCACGACGGAGGATGCCCAGTCGACGACTGACTTTGGAGGCCAGATTTGAAATGTGGTTTTCCCAGGAAAGATCATTGCAGATAGTGAGACCCAAAAGCTTGAGTGACAGAACTTCTTGGAGAGGATTATTCAGAAAGTGGATGGGAGGGTTGTCCAATCGGTCTTTTCGGAGAGACATCGTAAGAGTGTGAGATTTGTCAGGATTGAAAAACATGTTCCACTTGTTTGCCCAGTCTGTGATTTTGTCCAGGTCTGCAGAGAGTGAGGAGGCTGCAGACTGCCGATCTGAGTGATGAGGAATGGAGCGACAGAGAGTAGAGTCTTCAGCAAAGAGATAGAGAGGATTTTCAAGAGAGTCAGAGAGATCATTGATGAAGACCAGAAAAAGCACAGGGCCCAGAACACTGCCTTGAGGAACTCCAGCCTGAACAGGAAGAGGAGATGAGAGAAACCCATTCAGGGCCACACGTTGACTACGACTAGAGAGGAAGTCCGCCAGCCATGCGTGGAGATTTCCATGGATACCAAAGGAGGAGAGTTTGGTGAGCAGAGCAGGGTGCCAGACCGTATCGAAGGCACGTGATATTTCAAGGGAGACAGCACTAATTTCCTGTTTGGCATTGAGGACCTCCATCCATTGTTGAGAAAGCAGAAGCAGCATGTCCAGAGTAGAGTGACCAGGTCTAAAACAAAATTGATGATCAGAGATCAAGCCATTGGAGAACAGGAAAGATTTCATATCTGAAGCAATGATGGATTCCATGACTTTGCTGATAATTGGGAGAAGGCTGATTGGTCTGTAGTTGCTAGGATTTGTCTTTGCACCTTTTTTGTGCAAAGCGGTGATGTTGGCTGATTTCCAAGCAGATGGAAGATGACCTTGAGCAAAAGAGAGGGTGAAGAGAACAGAGAGAGGGAGTGAAAGAGCGGAAGAACAGGATTTTAGGACCCGTGGGCTGATGCCGTCAGGTCCAGTTGCAGAATCAGAGTCGAGGGTTGACAGAAACTTTTCCACCTTGTCAGGAGGAAAGGTCACAGAGTCCAGGAGCAGCTGGGTACAACTGGGTACGGTGGGTACAGAGAGGGATGGGTTTGGGACACAAGATTTAGAGGCAAACACAGAGTTGAGGCATTCAGCTTTTTCACATGCGGAGTCAGCCGTGTAGCCGTTTGAGGTGAGGGAGGGGATGGAGGGGGAACAAACACCAGAAACAGATTTGACCAGACGCCACCAGGATTTGGAAGAGGGAGACAGATAAGAGAGTTCGGTCTTGAGAACAGAGAGATATTGTTTCCTGGCTCTCCTGAGGGTGGACACACTTGTTTCAGGCTTTGTGAAAGGAAATGAGATTTCCTTCCGTTTGATTTGCTTTCCAGGAGACGAAAGCAAGTCGTTTCTGGGCAACAGCCTCACCACAAGATTCCGTGTACCATGGACGGGAGGGAAGGGTAAAATGTTTGAACAAAAATGTTTAGTTTTAAAATGTTTAAACTTTCCCCTGAAGTGCTGATTCTGTCGTGTATTACAACACATTTTTCTTCTTCTTCTTTAAAAGGTTGATCTCCTCGACCCCCGTTAATTCACCCCAGATACTCTTTTACTGAAATACCGACTTCTTTCTTTCCTGGAAGTCCGAGCAGTGTTCATTGTGTTTTCTACCTCTCCCACCCCCAACCCCCTTCCCATGCCTCCTCCCCCCAAGGCCTCTCCCTCCCACAGATCTCCCGATGTCCCTGTTCTCTGCTGTTGTACTTGTGTGCTACCCTCTCTCTCCCCATCTTGTCTCCCGCTCCCTTTATTGTATGTTTTGTGTATCCGTTTTTATTTTTTTGTGATTGATGTTAGCTCTTACATTGATGTCAGCTAATGTTTCCCGGTGTGTACCCTGGTTTAGAATAGGCACACCGTATCCCTGCGTGTCGTAAGAGGCGACTCAGAGGGTTGGCGTCAGGAGGGGCATCCGGCCATAAAAACATTGCCTCAAAAAGAGAACCATGACAATTACAACTACATATGGGCAGGGTACAGCCCGAAATGGAGATCGGTTTCTGAGGTTTGGGACATGGAATGTAGGGACAATGACAGGGAGATCAGAAGAAGTGGTGGAAGTATTGGTCAGAAGAAGTGTGGACATATGTTGTGTGCAAGAGACGAGATGGAAGGGAAGTGGTGTTAGAATGGTGAAGGGTAGGCGGGGACAGAAATACAAGTTTGTGTGGCAAGGGTGCCCGGACGGCGTGAATGGTGTTGGTGTCCTGTTTTCTGAGGAGTTTGTAGACAGTGTGGTGAGTGTGATTAGAGTGAGTGAAAGGTTGATGATGGTGAAAATGATGACTGGAAAGCTCTTGGTGAACGCCATCTCGGGATATGCTCCGCAGGTTGGTCGGAGCGATGAAGAGAAGGACAAGTTCTGGTGTGCGATAGAGAAGCTGATGGAAAACATGAAAGATGAGGAAGTTGTTGTGGTAGGAGGAGACCTAAATGGACATGTGGGAAGAAGTATGGACGGTTTTGAGGGAGTTCATGGGGGTTACGGATATGGTATGAGAAATGGAGAAGTTGTTGAAAGGATTTTGGAGTTTGCTGATGGAGCTGATTTGTTGATTTGTAATACTCAGTTCCAGAAAGAGGATAATAAGCTTGTTACATACACGTCAGGTGGGTCGACGACAACCGTTGACTACCTCATGGTGCGTAGGCGAGATAGGGGGCACCTCCGGGACACAAAGGTGATCCCGGGGGAGGAGGCTGTTTCACAGCACCACTTGGTTGTTTGCGACATAAGGGTGAAAGGTGCGAGGAGAGCTCGGCGGGTGAAGTACCAACCGAGAATGAAGGTGTGGAGGTTGAAAGAGGTGACAGTAAGGGAGGCATTAAAAGAGAGGCTGAGTAGGGTAGAGGATGATGTGCTTGAGCTTGAACGTGGTTGGATGTCAATGAAAGATAGTCTGTTGGGAGCCGTTGATGAGGTATGTGGATGGACAAAAGGACCACCGAGGCACTCGGAAACATGGTGGTGGGATGATGAAGTTGAAAAGAGGATTGACGAGAAGAGGAAGAAGTTCAAGGAGTGGCAGAAGGCGAAGGGTACGGGAGCAGAAAAAGCAGAGCATGAAAGTTATAAGGCAGCCAAGAAGGCTGCAAAGAAAGAGGTAGCAAAGGCGCAGGAGGCATGTAGGAAAATGTTCGGAGAACGCTTGGATTTGGAAGAGGGTCAGACAGCGGTATTCAGGATTGCAAAGCAGATAGCAAAAGAGAAGTGTGATGTGATGGGGGTGAGTTGCTTGAAGGATGAAGTGGGACAAATCGTTGTGGACCCAGATGGAATTAAAGGAAGATGGAAAAGATATATGGAAATGCTGTTGAATACAGAGAATGAATGGGATGGCAACATATAGGGTAACCCAGTTTTAGGACCGGCAGAGAAGATAACTGAGAAGGAAGTTGAGGAAGCGATAAAAGCAATGAAGAGTAGAAAAGCAGGAGGGCCGATGGGAGTTGTGGGAGATATGATGAAGGCAGCAGGAAGTTGGGGGTGTGAAGAGACTGACAGAGATCTGTAATCTGGTGGTGAAAGAAGGCCGCATTCCAGTGGATTGAGAACCGAGTACCCTCGTCCCTCTATACAAGGGGAAAGGTGACCCTCTGGAGTGTGGCTCGTACCGAGCGATAAAGTTATTGGAGCATGGAATGAAGGTATTGGAAAGGGTGTTGGAGAGGAGGACAAGGAAGAAGGTGAAGATCGACGAAATGCAGTTTGGATTTATGCCAGGAAGAGGAATGACAGACGCGCTCTTTATTGTGAGGCAGTTGCAGGAGAAGTGCATGGAGAAGAGGAAGAAGTTGTTTCTTGGGTTTGTTGATCTGGAGAAAGCATTCGATAGGGTTCCACGCGAAGTATTGACATGGGCATTGAGGAAGTTCGGAGTGGAGGAATGGTTGATCAGAGTCGAGATGGCAATGTACAAAAGAGCACGCACAGCTGTAAGGACGAAGGACGGGAACAGTGGTGAGTTTGAGGTGAAGGTGGCAGTGCATCAGGGGTCGGTACTAAGTCCACTACTATTTGTAGCTGTGATGGAGGTGCTGGCTCAGAACGTCAAGGAGGGTTTACCGTGGGAGTTGTTGTATGCAGATGATCTGGTGTTGATTGCGGAAGGTATAGATGGACTGAAGGAAAAGATGAACAAGTGGAAGGAATGTATGGAGACAAAAGGTCTGAACATAAATATCAGAAAGACGAAGGTGATGGCAAGTGGTAAAGCATGTGGTGAGGTGGAAAGAACTGGGAAGTGGCCATGTGCTGTGTACAGGAAGGGTGTCGGAGTGAACTCCATTCAATGTACAATGTGCGCTGAGTGGGTTCATCAAAAATGTAGTGGTCTGAGAGGGTCATTAAAAATCAGTGTGGCAGCTACATTCAAATGTAAGGTGTGCACAGAGGGAGCTGTAGATGGAGGAAATGTTGAGTTGGATCTTGGAGACGGCGTGAAGCTGGAATGTGTGAAAACATTTTACTACCTCGGAGACATGCTGAATGGAGAAGGTGGATCAGACTCGGCAACGGTTGCTCGAGTGAGATGTGCATGGAAGAAGTTTCGGGAACTGAGTTGTGTGCTGATGAGGAGGGGAGTGTCGTTGAAGCTGAAGGGAAAGGTATATGCTGCATGTGTGAGAAGTGTTATGATTTATGGGAGCGAGACATGGGTAATGAACATAGAGCAGCAACGAAGGCTGGAAAGGGTGGAAATGCAAATGGTTCGGTGGATGTGCGGAGTATCGTTGAGAGAGAGGAAGACAAATGATGAATTGCGAAAGATGATGGGAATAGAGCCTGTGATGGATGCTGCGAAGAGAAACAGGTTGAGATGGTTTGGTCATGTGTTGAGGAAGGATGAAATTGACTGGTTGAGAAGAGTGATGGAAATGAATGTAGAAGGAAGTAGAGGATGGGGAAGACCGAGAAAGACTTGGCTAAAGATGGTGGAAGAAGAAATGCGGGCAAGGGGGTTAACAAGGAGAGATGCAGAAAATAGGCCAAAATGGAGAAGATCGTCATGGGGACCGCAAGGCTAACCCCCGCTCTAGCAGGGAAAATGGCCTTAAAATGCATGTTGTTGTTGTTGTTGTTGTTGTTGGTGTTAGCTCTTACACGAGCCTCGATCTTGTATTCAAAAAAAAAAAAAAAGTGCAAGGGTGCCAATATTTTTGGCCAAGACTGTACATGGTAAGCTACTAAAAGATGTTGAGTCTCTTCAATCTCTCGGCCTAATCAACCATGACTTCTCCTGAACTGACCATAATTCGTAAAGCTGGCCGCCAAACACAGGTGC